>NC_060275.1:87663700-87963700 GCF_021613505.1 Equus quagga
CCAGCTAAGTGGAGCGTACAGAACTTCACCACTATGCTGGCCCCACACCACCTAAGTGGAGCATACAGAACTTCACCACTATGCTGGCCCCACACCACTATTTTTGAAGATGGGGATTTTGTAGTCCCAAATGATCTTATAGGCAAGACCAAATATTCGAGGAACAGATACACCATTTCTACAAAACGGTTCCAGAAAATAGAAAAGAAGAAATACTCTCCTACTGATTTTATTAAGCTAGGGTAGCAGCAATAGATCAGTGGTTCTTACTTGTCAAATTTTGCCTCATCTTAAAACATTTGGGAAGTTGTATGTATTTTTCCAATTTTTTCTGACATTTCATTTTTCTATATGATTTCAACAAATTTAGTATTGCTTGCAACATAGTTCATATTAGAAGTGACTATCACTTACAGTTTAACTCAGCTTTTCTCTTTAATTTTTATTTAAATTTTCATTTTGAACCAATTTCAGGCTTATAAAAAAGTTTCAAAAATAGTACAAAGAAATTCTGTATAGTCTTTGCCAGGTTTCCTAAAACGTTGACATCCTTATGTAACTAAAGCACAAATACCCAAAGAGAAGATTAACATTCATAAAATATTCTTTTTTTTTTTTTGGAGGAAGATTAGCCCTAAGCTAACATCTGCTGATCCTCCTCTTTTTGCTGAGGAAGACTGGCCCAGAGCCAACATCCATGCCCATCTTCCTCCACTTTATACGTGGGACGCCTACCACAGCATGGCTTGCCAAGCGGTAACATGTCCGCACCTGGGATCTGAACCTGCGAACCCCAGGCCGCGGAACCTGAACGTGCATACTTAACTGCTGTGCCCCCAGGCTGGGCCCTAAAATATTCTTAACTAATCGATAGATCTTATTCATATTTCATCCATTACAGTCCTCTTTCTGGTCCACAATTTGATCCAGGATCCAATGTTTCATTTAGTTCTCAAACATGGGATAGTTCCTTTTCTTTCTTCGTCTTTCATGACCACAATGCATTGGAAGAGTATTGGCCAGTTATCTTGTAGAATACTCCTTGATTTCAGTTTATCTATTGTTGCTTAGGATTAGCACCAGGCTGTATGGTTTGGGCAACAATACTACAGAAGGATGTTCTGTCCTTCTCAGTTCATCGTATCACAAGGTACATGATGTTGATATGTCCCATTTCTCTCCTCACTTGACAATATAAACTTTGATCATTTGATTAAGGTGTCATTTACCAGATTTCTCCACTGTGACATTACTGTTTTTCCCTTTGTGATTAATAAACATCTTGTGGGGAGATACTATAAAACTATGTAAATGCCCTGCTTCATCATACCCTTGCTGATTACCTTAGCATCCATTTATGATTCTTACTTGCAACAATGACTACTGTATTGTTTGCCAAATAGTGGGTTTCTCCCATTATTCTTTCCAGATTTATTTATTTTTCCCAGCTTTATTGAGATATTATTGATAAATAAAAATTGTAAGTATTTAAGGTGTATGGCATGATGTTTTGATATATATGTGAATGTGAAATGATTACCCCAATAAGTTTAGTTAACATCCATCACCTCACGTAGGTTAACATAGTTCAGGCAACATCCATCATCACCTTTTTTGTGTGTGATGAGAACACTTGAGATCTACTATCTTAGTAAATTTCTCGTATACTATATATTATTATTAACTATAGTCAATACACTGTACATTAGATCTCTAGGACTTGCTCATCTTATAAGTGAAAGTTTGTACCTTTTGACCAAGATCTCCCCATTTCACCCACCTCCCACCCCCTAGTAACCACCACTCTATTCTGTTTTCTATGGGTTTGACTTTTTTATATTCCACATATCATTTTTTAAGGCTGAGTAATATTCTATTATATACACAATTATTTATATATAAATTATACATAATTATAAATATATAATATATATCATATCTTTTTTATCCATTGACAGACAGTTCAGTTGTTTCTATGTTTTGGCTAAAGTGAATAATGCTGCCATGAACATGGAAGTGCAGGTCTATCTTTGAGATAGTGATCTCATTTCCTTTGGATATATATACCCAGAAGTGGGATTTCTGGATCACATGTAGTTCTATTTTTAATTTTTTGAAGAAATGCCATACTGCTTCCACAATGGCTTTACCAATCTACATTCCCACCAAAAGTATGTAAGGATTCCCTTTTCTCCACGTTCTTACCAAAACTTACGTTTTATTTATTTTTTCTTTTTTGTGAGGAAGATTGGCCCTGAGCTAACATCTGTTGCCAATCTTTCTCTACTTTGTATATGGGACACCACCACTATAGTTTGGCTTGATGAGTGGTGTGTAGGTCCATGCCTGGGATCCAAACCTGTGAACCTCAGGTGGCCAAAGCGGAGCATGCGAACTTGACCACTACGCCACTGGGCTGACCCTCTTTTATTTTTCTAATAATAGCTATCCTAACAGGTGTGAGGTGGTGTCTTGTGCTTTTAATTTGCATTTCCCTGAGAATTAGTGATGTTGAGCACTTTTTCATATATCTGATGGCCATTTCTATGTTTTCTTTAGAAAAATGTCTATTCAGAAACTTTGCCCATTTTTAAATCTGAATATTTGAGTTTTTTTGCTAAGTTGTATGTGTTTCACATATATTTTGGAACCCCTCATTAGATATATGATTTGCAAATATTTTCTCTCATTCTGTAGGTTGCCTTTTCAGTCTCACTGATTATATATTCTATTTAAGGGAAGTCTTACAATATGTAATTTTTACCATTTAGACTCTTCAGAAAGGAAGAGCAAAGTTCAGTTGATTTTTTCCTTTGCTGTGCAGAAGGTTTTTAGTTTGATATAGACCCACTTGCTTATCTTTTTTTGATGCTTGTGCTTTTTGGTGTCAAATCCAAAAGCTCATTGCCAAGACCAATGTCAAAGAGTTTTCTCCTAGGAGTTTTACAGTTTCAAGTTTTACGTGTAAGTCTTAAGTCCATTTTGCACTGATTTTTGTGTATCAGGTTAGATAAGGGTTCAATTTCATTCTTTTGCATGTGGGTATCCAATTTTCCCCAAACTTATTGAAGCAACTATCTTTTCCCCATCATGTATTCTTGGCACCTTTGTAGAAGATCATTTGACCGTATACGTGTAGGTTTACTTCTAGGCTCTCTATTTTCTTCCATTTGTCTATGTGCCTGTTTTCATATCAGTACCGTACTACTTGATTACTATAACTTTGTAATATAATTGGAAATCAGGAAGTGTGATGCCTCTAGCTCACTAATACCATCTTATTAATTGTTTCCTGGCTGTTCTGTAGTTCCTTTGTTCTTCTCCTGATGTCTTCCTTTGTGATTTAATGATTTTCTGTAGTAGTGTGTTTTGATTCTTTTTTTCATTGTCTTGTCTGTGTCTATAAAAGCTTTTGTTTTGTGGCTACAAGGAAGCTTACATAAAACATTTTGTAGTTACAACAGTGTGTTTTAAGCTGGCAACAACTTTGTGTATAACAACCTTCCTCTTTCACTCCCTCCTCTACATTTTGTTTCTACATTTGTTTGCCACAATTTACATCTTTTTTTACTGTGTATCCATGAAATTATTGTAACTATAGTTATTTTAATACTTTTGTCTTTTACCCTTTATACCAGAGTTAAAAGTGATTTACATACCACACTTACAGTGTTAGAGTATTCTGAAGTTGACTATGTACTTATCTTTACCGGAGAGTTTTTTACTTTCCTATGTTTTCATGTTACTAATTAGCGTCCTTTTATCGCAGTTTGAAGAACTCCCTTTAGCATTTCTTGTAAGACAGGTCTAGTGGTGATGAACTCCCTCAGCTTTTGTTTGTCAGGCAGAGTCTTCAGAAAATGGGAAATAATTCAGTCAGAAGAAGAAAAAGAAAGAAAGAATGAAA
Organism: Equus quagga; assembly: GCF_021613505.1. Classification (NCBI taxonomy): domain Eukaryota; kingdom Metazoa; phylum Chordata; class Mammalia; order Perissodactyla; family Equidae; genus Equus; species Equus quagga. Next base: position 87,667,608 of record NC_060275.1, read on the forward strand.
AGGAACGAAGAAAGACCTTGAAATTTACGGGACACCATAAAAAACCCTAATGTATGAAGTATGGGATTCACAAAAGAAAAAGAGAGTGAGAAAGGGGAAGAAAGTTTATTAAAAAAAATAATGAGAACTTCTAAAATATGGGGAGAGATTTAGACATGCTGATACATGATGCTCAAAAGTCTCCAAACAGGTTCAACCCAAAGAGGTCTACACCAAAACATATTATGATATATTTTATCAAGTTACTTCACTGCATTTCCACCTCTAGGTTGAAAAGAGGCTGAAAATTAAAGTCATACAGTATAGCCATTTGCTTAGTTAAAAGTTGGGACTATAATACTCCAGAGGAAAGAGAGACTGGGCCGGGGGACCACCAGCAATTCCTGCTGCAAGCTCCCACATGGAGTACCCTTTCACTGCCTGGAGACTATTCTTATTGGAAGCCCTCAGTATAGGTATTGGCACAGGGCTGCTATAATTTTCTAAGGAGGAGAACATATTTACTGCATACTGTGGGTCCCAAATCCTAAAATCCTAAGGACAAGGCTCCCTGAAGACTTTATCCTGCGATCTAGAGCCTTATGTCAGAGAAGAAACTTGCCAGAGCTGCAGATTTCTTTAATCCTGGGGGTCTGATGTCTTGCGGACAGCAGGCAGCTAGCTAGTCCACTGTTGACTCTCCTTTTCCTCTTGTCTCATTTTCATTTATCTAGTCTTCTGTTCTACTTTGAACTAAACTTGGATTTCATTTCTGGAGCTTATTTTCGTAGTTCCTGAGTTATTCAGAGAAAAGACATAATCTCATAATGACTAATGGCATTGAATTTGAATAAAAATGGTTACAGTTTAAATTTTAATAAACATGACTGCAGTGGCTCTCTTAAAAGCTAAGTGCTCATCCTCATTTTGACCCTTTTCCCCTAAAAATTAGTGAAGTAAGATCATGAGGTTTTAAAAGAACACTGAACTTGGTGTCAGGGAATGGTGCAGCCTGTGGCAAGGACAGAAAAAAGCTCTCTGGCCTCAGAGGGCTCAGATTCTTTACAATGTGCTCCTTATCGCAGGCCTCAGGTCACCTGAGTTTCCCTGGACTAACCAGGTTTATCATAATCTCTATTTGTGGGGAAAGATATTGAAGCAGAAAGTCTTAAATATTTCACAGCCTTAAAAAGTATGAATGTATCCAAATTTCCCTAGCCAAAGCAACTTAAAAATTTTTTAACTTAATTTTTTCCAGCTTTATTGAGATATAATTAACACATAACGCTGTATAAGTTTAAGATGTAGAATATAATAATTTGATACACATATATATTGCAAATTATCTGATAAAGAGTTAATATCCAAAATATATAAGAAACTCATCAACTAAATAGCTAAAAGCCAAAATCTGATTTTAAAAATGGGCAGAGGATCTGAACAGACATTTTACCAAAGAAGATACACGAATGGCCAACAGGCACATGAAAAGATGCTCAACATCACTAATCATCAGGGAGATGCAAATCAAAATCACAATGAGATATCACCTCACAATGGTTAGAATGGCTATTATTAAAAAGACAAAGATAAATGCTGGTGAGGATGTGAAGAAAAGAGAACTTTAATACATTGTGAGTGGGAATGTACATTTGTGCAGTCACTATGGAAAACAGTATATAGGTTCCTCAAAAAATTAAAAATACAATTACTGTATGACCTAGTAATCCCACTTCTGGGTATATATCTGGAGGAAATTAAATCACTATTTTGAAGAGCTCTGCATTCCCGTGTTTGTTGCAGTGTTATTCAAAGCAACTTTAATTGAACTTTTTCTATGTTCCACTTGTAATACTACGCATTAGCTTTAATGATTTAAAAAAAGAAAAGAATATATTTCCACGTCTTTGTGAATTCGACAAGCCTTAATATTTTACTTTAAAACCGTTGTTTCCCTAGCCAAATTATCCTCTTTCTTCATATTGTCACCTGTAGTAACTTTTACTGTAGCTGTTTGTGAACTTATTGGCAGATAGATTCATCTGTCTTTTCTTCTGAATGATTCGGTTTTTATGAAAATTACCAAACAAGTACCACGTCAATATGCTGGTTTCCTGTTCATCCCTGAGGACAAAAAAAGAAATATCGATCAATGTTCTCCTTGACCTGGAGATTTCACAGGCAGCAAGCACCTTCCTGTTTTTTAGATTTATGTACTTTTCCGGGTGGGTTCAGAGAGCTAGGGCTGGGGAAAAACCCTTTTTAAACAAAAAGATATAGTGTAAGGGTGAGGATTTTAATACTTTTTGGCAAAGAGACACACGCATTCATGCAAGGAATCAACAGGTCGGTGCCTGAGTGTACATGTATACACCTGAGAAAGGGAGACTCTCTCGGGTAGGCAATTTACCCACACAGACCTTTACCTCCCAGTGCATTAGCCGGTGATCTCTGGGTATAGATGTAGATTGTAGTAGGAGACTGGTTTGCATAATGCATGTGGACTTTCCAACATCCTTAGAATTCAGATATATTTTTTCAATATCTTATTGTTAGCTTTTTGTCTTTTACATGCTTTTTTCCCCTGTTAAAAGTACAATTAAAAAGTCTCACTGATTATATATTCTATTTAAGGGAAGTCTTACAATATATAATTTTTACCATTTAGACTCTTCAGAAAGGAAGAGCAAAGAAATAGTAAATAAAACAAAAGTTTGAATTAATTCCTTTTCAGAAGTATTATCCAATTTAAAGACTTTTTGGTTTAAAATTTCTTTAGTGTTTTGGTCTGAATTAAGAATTGTAGATGGCCAGATTGTAGAATTTTGCACTCATTCATTCTTTTATCCACAAGTGTGGACTGTCTTCCATGTGCCTGGTGTGCTGTAGACTCTGTATCTACAATGATCAGAAAAATAAACACATAAAGGGAACAACATGGTCCCTGCCCTTATTGAACTCACAGCCCTTAAGTCTAGCTACATCCAGTAGTTATTGGTGTTCTTGAGCTTCTTTGCAAAAATAAGAATTGGACTTGCTACATTTATAAAGGAGGTCATTATATTTGAAATGGATGATCCGTAGCCTTGAAGGATAAAGATGAACTTTATACCAGAATGTTGTAAGATGAAAGCAGTTAAGCTGCAGTTCCACGATTACAAAGAAAAAGAGAATAGGCTAAAGGAAAGAGAAGGGACAGCTGGAGGATAAAGGAGAGGAGAGAAAAGGGAAGGAAAAGGGAATGGAAGGCAAGGGAGGGGAAGACTGCGGAGGGAGAGAAGGGAAAGAGGAGAGAAGAGGAAGAGTTTGAGAAGAAAAGAGGATTCAGAAATGACTAGCAGTTTCCTGAGACACAAGGAAGAAAAATAGCCACTGAAAGAGATTTTTTTTTGCTTAAAGAAACAAGCCACAGAGCCATCCCCTCCTCAGTCTCACCCGCTCCCCAGCAGGCGCCCCACTGCAGCCCCACTCTTGTCTGAGGCATTTCCAGGGGTACCCTTGGGCCACTTGCCTGTCTTTTCTCCAAAGCATCTTACTGGAGGCTTTTACCCTTCCTGTTAACGAATTCTAGAAATTCTGGCTTTGTAAGTCTTTGGGGAGAAAACAATTTCAACTTAATGCTGAAATAGATATAATTAGTTAAAATAAAAGCAGCCTTTTTAAAAACTTGGCTTTATTTAAATCATCTGCTTCTTTATTTAAACGGTTTTTCTCTGACTTCCTTCCCTATGAAGGGAAGATACAATGAATAAAGATCAGAGAGAAAGAATGAACACATTTTAATGAATATCCTTTACTTTGGGAATTAGAATTTATGGAGTCACAACATTTTAGCACTGAATGCAATCTTCGAGATATTTTTATCCAAAAAACTTGTATATATCTTATATGAGGTAACATATCTATATATTTTGTTGCTAAATAACTTTTGAAGAAAACCCTGTTTAGGAGGCAGAAAATGCTGTAATGTAAGGACCTAAATGGTGACCTTTGCAATTTTGTACTCAGTGTGAATTCCTACCCAGGTCTAGGGTGCATTGCGTAATGTCAGGCATGTTGCTCAAACTCTCTCAGCCTCAATGTCTTTCACATGTAAAATGGGAAGAATAGCCTTTATCTTTCAGGATCATCAGTATTCTAGAAGATATATATGAAGGCATATGGAATGCAAGAAATAAATGCCACCTTCTATTAGGGTGCCTGCCCCAGGTGCTTCCTTTTCTTGATCTTGTAATTCTGATTTTTCTGCTGCTGTTGTGGCTGCTGTGGTCTAGGCATTATATGGGCAAGTGTGTTAGACGTACATAGAATTACAGTTAACAGCAGCTGAGAGGCTGTCCTAATGGTAAATTGCATCACCTTTAATGCTTGCAATCCTTGATGTCTATTTACTCTGTTCTAAAGCTTCTTTTGCCTTTTTCCTAGTACTCAGCCGAGTACAGCAGTCGCTAAGCGGTCTATGCCTAAGTAACCTATTGCTATGGCTTCAGTGATCCACTGGGAGTTTTCAGATTCAAATGCAAGTACTTCTGTTTTGGCTTAGAAACTTTGAAATTTTCCACATTGGGGAATCACCCATTTTCCCACCTGAGGAGAGTAGTATTGTAGAGAGATGATGCAGCTCTCAAGAGGAAGTTAGGCTTTTTTGAAAAAAAGTTTTAGACCCTCCCATGTCTCCTAAGAGGGCATTTCCTCAAGATATCGATTATATTTTGTAGGGTGACAGGTGACCTTTAATTTGGTTTCCACTCACCTCTAACTTATTCCTTTCAAACACTATGGGTAAGTCCAGACAGATATTATATACTCCAAATGGATATCATGTATGTATGTATTATTTTATTTAGAGTTTCCTTTTCAATTTCTAGCAGAGAAAATGACGTAAGATACCAATTACATAAATACATAAAACATGAATAAAAGTGTACTCTCTGCTTCCTCCATTCCTATTGGGGCTTCCTAGACTCCCACAAAACTCCAATATCTTTTAAGATGCATGTCCTTCCAGAACTATCCATGTTGTACATCTCTCTGGCCTGCTCTTCCTAACATGATTCTTTTAATTATGAATTCATGACTTTTGCTGCTCATTTTTCTCATCAAAATGTATCTGTGCTGTGTGCTTTATATATATTTACACAATCTTGGAGATGGAAGGACACAATCATTCACCAATATTAGGAGCTCCTATTATGATAGTGGTTATCAGCGTTTTTGGTTTCAGTACCCCCTTTATACACTTAAAAATTATTGAGAATCCTAAAGAGGTTTTGTTTATGTGGGTTATAGCTATCAAGATTTACCGTATTAGAAATTTAAACCTACACCTATTACATGTTAAGTAACATTTTTTATGAGAAATAACTATATTTTCTAAAAATTTGTGGGAGTGGCACTGTTTTACATATTCACAAAAGTTATTTATATTCAGGGCTAGTCAATGTGATAAGATTGTAGATTTCTTGCGGGCAAGGTCTTTCACTCATTTGTTTTTACATTGTATGCAGCTTAGTATCTATTGCAGAAGAAACTCACTAAATGGTTTAGAATGAAAGGATAAAAGAATTCTGGATGCCATGTTTACCCCTGGTCTCAGGAGCACATGGCATGGTTGGGAACTCCTTGCAGGATGCCTGAGAGCAGAGGCATTCACTCCAAGGGAAAGGAGGATAGTGACCCACTCTGATGTGAGGAGTATGGCTTGGGTTTGAGGTTAGGAATGACTGAGCAAGATGCAGCGTTTACCACTGGGACTGTGTTGAGTACTAGGGCAAAAGGACTCAGAATAAAAATGAAAAGCACTGTTTCCTGAAAATCCCTACAAGAATAGGTAACATAGCATAGCCCCGTTCTGGAGCCCATGTTCTAGCGAGTACCACATGATGGTATGATACAAAGCTTTTCTAAGGCACAGACTGCTGTGTCATTGCAATGGGACTTGCTCAAGACTTCTGCTCAGGTGGAGCCAAGCTCTCAATGCTGGGCAATGGCAGCTTTAGCAGAGACAGATTGTTAAAACTCTTTTCTTTGACCAACGTCTCCCTATTTCCCTCACCCTTCAGCCCCAGTAACAACCATTCTACTCTCTGCATCTAAGATTTCAACTTTTTTAGATGCCACATATAAGTGAGTTCATGCAGTATTTATCTCTGTGTCTCGCTTATTTCACTTAGCATAATGTCCTCAATTTTCATCCATGTTTTTGTGAACGACAGGGTTTCCTTCATTTTTAAGGCTGAATAATATTCCATTAGATATAGCTCTCTCACATTTTCTTTACCGTCCATCCATTGACAAACACTTAGATTGTTTCCATATCTTGGCTATTGTGAGAAATGCTGCAATGAACACAGAGGTGCACATTTCTCTTTGAAGTATTGATTTCATTTCCTTTGGAGTTTCAGATATGCAGGATGAATAACTTCTGGAGATCTAATGTACAGCAGAGTGTCTATAGTTAATAATACTGTACCATATATGTGAAATTTGCTAAGAGAGTAGATCTTAATTGTTCTCACACACACAAAAAGGTAACTGTGAGACGTTGGATGTGTTAATTAGCTTGATTGTGGTAAACATTTCACAATGTATACATACATATATCAAAACATCACATTGTACACCTTAAATATACGCAATTTTTATTTGTCAATTATACCTCAATAAAGCTGGAGGGGAAACTCTTCCTTCAAGAATCAATGCAAATGTTATTTTTTATAATATGAATGAGGAAGAGAAGAGAGCCAAAACGGAGCAGCAGTAGCTTCCTTACCTCTCAAGTAGAAGCATTGTTCTCCTCCAGCCTCAGACAGGGAGGCAGGAGCAGAGGGGGCCATTCCACTGTTATCAGAGGCATAAAAAACAACAAAGCACCTCGGTGCAGGGAGGAGGGTGGAGAACACATCTGGTACCACGTGATAGCTCAAGAGCTAGTGCTTATCTTGGAAGACACACTCTAAGCAGAAGGAATTGGGCTTTGAATGGGGTGTGAAGTCCCCAGAATTGTGGATAGAGTAGAGCCAGGAGAAGAGAAGTTCTGTTTCAGCTCCTGTTTGTTACTCCCAGAACGGCATGGCTCACAGAAACACAAGCTACAGCTTGCCATCCTGCTCACAGTTTTGAGTTGCTCACAGTTTTGCTTCCCAAAAGAAGAACCTTGGATTCCCCACCTCCCGTTCATTTCTGCTGTTATAGCAGTTCCTGAAATGTCAGAATCCTTCCCCAGCTGATGAAATCTAGCATTTTGCCATAGGGCTAATACTTAGCTTCTTCTGCAAACACTTGAGTCAGCTCTTATTGGAATCAATTTCTTTTTCTTACAATCAAATCTGTTTACAATTAAAAACTTACAAACAATTCAGATATATTAGTTTCAAACTAATTAGAAACATACATAGTGTGAAAAAACAAATAAATATTGTAACTCATTCCTTGTTTATTCATTAATGAAGTTGGATGAACATGCTGATCTTAGCATTCTGATGGTTTAAGTATATATGTGGCACCGATTATCACAATAACCCAAAAATTAAGTAATCAAGTTCTCATCCAACAATTGTTGTAACACTCATTTTGGTCCAAAGTTAGAAAAATAAAAGCACAAATGCTGCTCTGCATCAAATGAGAAGAACATTGGTTTAGCTTCCCTACCCTCCATATCCAGACACCTGTATCTGCACTCCATTCTAAATTACTAGGGTCTCTATCACACACCAAGTGCCGCTTGTTGCGAGGACTAAGGTGTTCCCTGTCCACACTGGCCTCTGCTGTGGTGCAGCTCCTCTTCTAGCCTACACACTGGATGATGTTCTCTGATATAAACTGAGATGCAGTTAGTTCCACCTGATTCTCAGACACTGTGTACTGACTTTGGTGACTAATATCCATGGTCTCTGCCATGTCTCAGATCACAAGGTCATCTAGTGTCATAGTGACACCAGAATCCAGTAGGCTCTCTAACTCACTCTCAGCCAGCTTTTTGGTGCTCTATCATGCTACACTAAGTCAATCTGCCAAGATCCTTTTGTCTGTCATTGGTGTTGGACCACCCAGGTGCTGTATTGGACTTAAGGCTTGACTCCTAGGCTCGCACTCTTCTTGCCTAGAAGCAAGGCACAAGTCCTCTCTGCTGTAAGTTTTATCCTAATCCCATGTGGATTTCTGTGGTGATCATGAAAATCTGCCTCTCAGATCTCTGACTCTGGGGAGTGTAACTGACCCATAATTCTACCTGCTGTGCTCAGAAATGCATCACTGTGTTTGAGCAAGGCCACACTTCCCAAGGACTGCTCCCATTCAATGAGGAGCATGACTGAGATAATTAGGTCAGAAAACCACCTGGGAGGCACAGGGCTCATCTGACAGATGACTTTGGCTCAAGGGCTCCCTGTAAGCTTTACCAATCTTCTAAGAACTGTACTCAGTCTATGTCCTCCCTCCCTATCTGCCTCCTTCACAGGATTCAGACCTTCATCGCAGTCTGACACCTCTCTTGGCTTCCTCTCCACTCTCCCTGCCCAGTGTTTCCCCCAGTAAATCTCTTTCAAGTCCAATCTTATGTTGGCATCTGTTTCTTAGAGGTTTAGGACTATAACAATTTAGAACAACCAAAATTTTAACCCTCCTGCCTTATTTCTTGAGGATACTATCTTTAGGATCTAAATCTCTTCCAACTCCCCTCTTCCTACTTTCTCATTGAACTTTACTTTGGGTGAGAGTGGCTAACATTATCATTCTGTAAACACTTCAATTTTATTGTTTATTTTTGAAACTCTGTCATCTAGCTTTTAGCTTTCTTCTTGCTTAGAAAAGTCAAGTTTTTGGAGCTTCATAAAACAAAATCACCAAACCAAGCAATTCAAACAAAAATTCCTTTTCTTCCCACAAGACTTGGCTCTTACTTTTGCTCCCATACCATGTGTTCACCAAAAGCCCATTCAGAAATTCAGTCTATCCCTTTGTTTTAGATGTGTTCAGTCTCCTTTTGTGGGCAGTGCAATGAAAAAACTATCACTGCCAATTAAAGGGTGGGAGAAGTATAAAAGAATTGTAGGAAAAGAACATTAAGTAAAAGGAATAGAAAATGACCTCATTTAGAATCAAAATCACAAAAGTATCATTTGATATCATTTGGCATCAAAAGATTTTTATTCTCATCTGGGCTTCATCTTATTCTCATGATTTAGGACCCATGCAGAGGGACTGAAAGTTTTGTGCTAGGTATAGTTCAGTTGTAGGAGAAGATTACATTTATTTTTGCCCACTTCACATCTACTTCTTTTGGGAACATCAGCCTAGAATTTCAAAAATTCTTGTGCACCATGGACTATTTCAAACCCTACATGAGAACTGGAGCAAGTCAGCTTGCAGCCAGGACTTTGACCCTAGGATGCAGAGAGAAGCCAGATTTTGCTTTTAGAAGTGTGGACTTATTAATATTTCTTTTAAAGATTTTATTTTTTTCCTTTTTCTCCCCAAAACCCCCCAGTACGTAGTTGTATATTCTTCATTGTGGGTCCTTCTAGTTGTGGTATGTGGGACGCTGCCTCAGCGTGGTTTGATGAGCAGTGCCATGTCCACACCCAGGACTCGAACCAACGAAATACTGGGCTGCCTGCAGCGGAGTGCCCAAACTTAACCACTCGGCCACAGGGCCAGCCCTGGACTTATTAATATTTTGCTTGAAGGTAAACTGTAGAATGCTTTAAATCCCCCAAGAAATAATCAACAGAAGTAAGAAAAGTGAGGAGAGAGGGCAGAGTCATGAAAAATTAAAGCTTCTATCTTGCACTGTGAAATTTGAAAAGAATTGAAGCTTTTCTTTAGGAAGAAAGAATAATTCCAACAATATTAGCTCAAAATGCAAGAGAGAAAGGGGTCATGAGAAGGAAACTTTCCATGATGAGAATTAAGATTTTAAAGCAGTATTATGCCCCTCTTTCTGGTTTTCTTTTGGTTGGAATATGAAACTTTGGCAGCAGTTTTATTATAAAGAGAGTGGGCAGCTGAGCAGAAGCTAATGGGGGTCCAGAGTTATCTGGGTGTCAGAGGGAGACCAGAGAATGGAGCCTAGGTCCTGGGATCAGACAGGCTCAGCTGGTGCCTACTGTCCTCATAGGTCAAGGCCAGGATCTGAGCAGTGGCTTGTTCACTCCTCATCACTGAAGGCCCTTGGAGTGGAACCCACACCCAGGGAGGCCCCCCCGTGCTTCTGAGGCTGGATCCCTGGGGGATGACAGGGTGGTGGGAACCACTGAGGGAGGAGCAGTGAAGCCCTACATGGAAGGAGGTGAACATTTCATCCAGCATCCAGGCTCTGATATAAGATCTCACTGAGCTTGGCATACTATTCTGAAGAAACAGATTCTGGAAAAAGTCACAGCCCCACCTGCTTAGAAGGGAAGAATTTAGATGAGAATAAACATCTTTTGTAGTGGCTCATGGAAAAAATAGGAGGGAAAATTTATAGAGTAAATTTTGTCAGTAAGCTACATATTTCCCCATTCACTTTCTTTTTACATTCTTCCCACCACTCAATGGTGGTGAAAGTTTTCATCCTGAAGCCATGACCATCATGATGGGAATGACGCAGAAAAAGATAAAATCTAAATTCTTGTTTTTGAATTCTCTTACAGTCTTCTGTAACATATAGCAGAGGCAACTGTTTGAAAGCTCTGACTTCAATTGCAAGCATTTAAGAGAGAAAATTATGTATTCATTTATTGTTATCTATCTCTTTATAAATTTACTTATTTCAAAAGCTTCTTTTAAAATGTTAAAAGCTATAGGCTGATACAGAGATCTAGAACACAGAGTTTATAACATGAACCACAATGTATGGAAGAATCCCTTGATTTACAGGAAAACTTCCCCATCATGTCAGAAGAGCTGATGGTTCTTTTCCGGATTGGGAGGAGGAGCTTATAGGGGACAACAAGAGAGTTTTAAGCGCCAGTGATGGAGTCTGCTCCCTGTTCCTATCCTCTCTAGGGATTGAAACACTGTGTGTGTGTGTGTGTGTGTGTGTGTGTGTGTGTGTGCGCGCGCGCGCGCATGCGTGTGTGTGTGTGGGGGGGTGGGGGAGTGGATGTGTGATAGAAATTTCTGGATGTGTTTGAATCTCTGAAAGTTTATGGGTCTTGTGTCACATTTTACATCTGAAACCATAGGTAATAAGATCATAGGGTTAAGTAAGTTTCTCTCCTGGAGCCTTTTGCAAGATGAAGAAACTCTAAAAAGAGTAACATAACATCACTGATACCTTTGGGCAGCATGAGTCCTTGTGGTAGGTGCTGTTCTTTGCGTGTGAGATTGTGGGATGTCTAGAACATCCCTGGTCTTTCCCCACTAGATACCAGTAGCACACCCCCTCACCCAGTTGTGACGACCAAAAATGTCTCCAGACATTTTCAAATGTCCCCTGAGTGGTGAAATTACCCCTGGGTAGGAACCAGTATCGTTACAGTAAGTGAGAGTTGGTTAGATCATTTTGCTCTATGCTATGGGGACCAAAATGTCACAAGATGGGGAGGACATTGAGAACAGAGAAAGGGCACTGAAGGGGAAGGTGGGGCCAAAACACCAAGCTTCCTCTGCACCATTTTGTTCTGGGTTGGGTCTTTGTTCAGTCTCTAGGTTTTTATCAGGATTTTTTTAAACAAGATGCCAAATCTAAGGAACAAGTTCACCTCCCTAGGAGCCTATCCAAGTATGTGGAAAGAAGAATTACTCCAAATAACAGGAAATAAAAAGACAACGTCTGTGTCTAATGGCCTGGGGTTGGTCAGGTTGCAGTGAGCAAGCTAGTTTCATTTAATGACTCATTAGTGGACTGCTGAAAAATAGTACAATAGTCCTAACACAAATCTTCAGCCAGAACAGAACGCAACTTAAGCCCCAGGCATACATGGAAGTATCCTAGGCAGAAAATAATAAATTGAAATTCATTTAACAAAATATTACCTAATGCATTTAAAAACAAATACCCACCACAGATACTCTGATGGAAAATACACCTGGACTAGTAATATTGCCAAAAAAACCCATGGATGTGCACACAGAAGGAATTATGCAATCCGATACCAAAATAAGAAAGACCAAAACAATTTTTAGCTCTGGGAGACCTGGAAAAAGCCTTAGCCTCCCATGCTCTGATCCTGAGACTGGGTGGTAAATATATCCAGGTGAGGTCACATCTGGAATTTTTAGTTACTTGGTTACTTTGGCTTATTCTAGGTCTGGATAGACGTAAATTATTTGGCAAGCTTTCAAGAGTGAGCGATGACGAAGGGGAGGAGGTGGATGGAGAAGATAGAAGATGGAGACGGAATATCACCAAGAGCTTCCCCCAAGCGGCCATGAGGCAGGACTATGCCGTACAAACACTTCGTCGGAGCTTGATTTGTGGTGGAACCATTTCGAGTGACTCATACTCCAGCAAGTGGAGTGGCCATTGACAACGTACCAGTGTAATCTGCAACTGACCCAACCTGAAAGCAGCCTTAGTAAGGTAGAACTCTGTAAGAGATACTGCTTATCTAGTTTTATCATTTGGGGCACCAAAATTAATTATAATAGGTGGGGTTCTAAATATCCCCAGGCACTGTATATATCACTGCTGGGGGGAAATTCTTTAGATTGAGACTTTAAAGACAACAAAGTAAAACTACACTGGACATTTTACTGACCTCAACAAAATGCTAAGGATCTACATATATGTATATTTACATGCATTTCTCTCTCTCTCATGTATTTGGATGTCTATTTCCTAACTGAGGAATTGGAAATAACTCATAACTAGCATGGTCAAGAGAAGAATCAGTGTCCCTTCTGATGTAGATCCCAGTCCCTGTGTCTGAGGATGTGTCCCTCCCAAGCAGTCTGTGCTGGGGCATCCATTTCTTATGAAAGGGCCTTTGAATTAATCCTAGAAAGAGCACACCTGACACAGGCTGTGCTCTTTGGAGGTAAGCTGATAAATTTCCTTCTAGCATAGATTTTAATATGTATCAGAGATACTGTTTTTATAGACACACACCTGTAAATTTTTGATAAAATTAGATTAATTATACATAACTTTGTTCTTAAGATCATCCTTTCAGGAATGCATATGTTCTATGTGTATTAAGGGTCATTGATATAAACTAAAATTATTCAATTCTGCTAACCTTGTCATGTTTACACCTTGAAAGAACATTAAAAAGCTTAATTGTGTGAATCATCTTATAAGTTGCCTCCATGTCAAATAGTCAAATAAGAGCCTAGAAGGGCTAAGTTACTTCCTACTTTAATACCTTGATTTGATTTGATGAAGTACCATCCTGTGCAGGTACCTGCAATGCCTCCCTTCCCAGCTGATGGAACAAAAGAGGAGTCCAATAAAACCCTCCTCGAGCTACTCTCCTCTTCAGGTTCTGACTTCTGTCTCCACTCCTTTTCCCCTCCAACTTACTCTTCAGACACTTTGCTGACTTCCCCAGATTCTGCACTATTGCCTAATCTAAAAATAACTAGCATTCATTTAGTGGTAACTACTAACATAGCATAATACTTCTAATCAATTTACATAAAAATATTCTTGGCTCTTCAATAAAAGAATTTATGGTCCATCGTTTATTGTAACTTATGCTAATCAGGCCTGAAAAAAACCTGCTGACATCCCAAGGTGTTTTATAAATTGTTTAACTGGGGACAGAACGTATTCAAATGAGAAGGAACGGAGGGAGCTACCAGCCATGAGCTGAACTTGGGTAGTCTTTTTGCTGGGCACGGCTGCTTGGGGTTGTTTAGTGCTTGGAGATGGGCTGGCGTGCTTTAGGTATCAAGGATATTTCTGATGAGAACATAGAAAAGGTGATCCAAAGAATCGTTAGGGGAGTCAAAAGATCACCCAAGAATGTGACTGGTCGAAAGTTCTAAAAAGAAACTTCTTTAGCGGAAGAGCAATACCGCTTTATCATCAGTTAATCTGCTGATGTTGGTCTTTACAGAGCTTTGTTTCACAATGGAATTTTTGAAGCTACTTGTCTTACTTCAACCTGTTCCTAAAAGGTTGTAATGCTTGATCCACCAAGCCTTTTCTTTGTGGTATGCCCTCAAAAGTCTAATGAGCCAGAGGCCCAGGAAATATTGATATTCTCCCACCTTATGATTCTTCCATATTCAGAGATGGCCATGGTATTGTGATTATGAAATGCAGCACAACATGCGTTATGTGATGATGAAAAGGTGAGTTCTCCTGATCCTCCTTAGTGAAAATTTATCCATGGGATTATTCACACTCTGCCTACTGCCTCATCTGTGTGTTTACGTTAATGAACCCTTTGAGTTTTCAGATTCCAACCTCAAACATCTGAGTTAGTTTCCATGTAAGGGCTGTGTGATTTAAACAAAAGATTTAACATTTTACTAGGGACAGCATTTTACTTCTATGTGAAGAATTAAGGATGGGAGGGAATTAACACTTGGTAGTTTTTTTCTTGTTGCTGTTTTTCATCTTTGACACATGTTAAAAGACATGGAAGCCACAATATTAAATGGCTGGTGACGAGACTTTTGAATTCTCTATCAGTATTTCAGTCCCTTGGCTAGATCTGCAGCCATCTCCTCTCTAATAAGATTAAAATTGAAGTAGGCAGTACAGTGTGATGAATGTAGAGTGGTTTAATAGAGATAAAGTGTACAATTATCTTTGATTAGGGACATGGGATAATTTCCTTTTCCATTTGAAGCCTATTTAAATTGTCTTTCTAAAAAAATTTTTTTAATTGCAGTAACATTGGATAAATTGTCTTTTATACCTGAAGTTTTCTTATTGATCTACAGTCATCCTAGCATTTTTAATCCAACAAACATACTCTTTAGATTTTTAACTCAGTGATACATATCATGTTGGGTTTCTGAAATCTGTAGTTACTGACAATCACAGTACATTAATAAAATTTTAGAAGTTTGAAAAGAAAAGTTTCTTTCCAACTTTTTGCAAGAAAAAGCATTACAATTTCATGGGTGAAAGGGACCCTAGAAGTATTTAATCCAACAATTTCATTTTATATACGGGAAATAAGACTTAAAGGCATCAAAAAATGTGTCTATCACACAACCAGCTGGTCCCAAAACCTATATTTCTTTCTTCAGGGTCCAGAGTTGGTCTCCCTACGTCATGGTTGTGCCGTATATGACTGGGCTCACCACGTATCACTGCCAGCTGTGCTGATAGCTAAGGAAAAAGATTCTGCAGAGGCAGAACAGCTTAGTGAGTAGGAGTTTTGGCCCTAAACTGAGAAGATTCTGGTTTAGAAGCCCAGCTCTACTGACTGATTTCAGGCAAATTACTTAACCTCTCTGGCTTCGGTTTCCTCAGTAAAATGGAGTTTATAATATAATCGCACTAGATTTACAGATCATTGTAAGGGTCAAACGAGGTCCTGACAAATATTATTCTGTTTCCGAATAAGTATCCTAACCCTGGTTTTGATAACCATGAATGGAGTTCAGTAATTTTAACATTGAGAGCTTTATCTCTTTATCTTCAGACAACAGAATTCAATAAGTAGAGGGTAGGAAGATCCAAATCGATTCTGACTAACAGACTACTCCTCATGTTTTGATTTGTGAAATCCAGCCAGGCTGTATAAATTGGAAACCTGAGTCCTCTCCCAGAGATTCAGACAAGTTTTACCACAACCATTTCAGCCCGCAAAGCATCTATGTCAGCTTGTGACATCTCCAGAGATGGAGATTTGAAAATCCCATGGCCAATCTATTTTTGAGCTCTCATCACCGTCTTCTTCTCAGTTTACCTGACTAATAAATCATCAAGAAAAGAAGAAAGTCAACTTGAATTTACTAAATGCTTGTAGCACTATGTCAAAGATTTCCTAGATGTGTGTTTTGGCTTCTCCCAGAAGCAGATGCTGAGGCAAAGATTAGCATGCAAGTAGTTTATTTAGGAAGTGATCTCAGAGGGCATCAGTAGGGGAGCAGAAATGAGACAGAGACGGGAAGAAGGTGTATTATCAAGCAGGTTATTGCTGTGGGCATCTGGGGCTCCATCTCTCTGGGGAACTAAATGTGGAACACACCTGGATGCACCATACCTGGCAGGTGGAGAGGATAGCATATTTACCCTTCAACTTCAGCCATCCCTGAGTGAGAGCTGTTCCTGGGAGATTAAATTCCCCTACACTTCCAGTTTGTCCCTTACATGGGCTAAGAGAAACCCATGTGCAGGGTATTGCCATAGAATGCTGCTGGCTTGAACTCGATTGGTGAGTATGAAGGGAATATGGGGGATGTCTACCATAGCATGTTACAATAAAAGCAGCAGCCACTGGGAAGCATCTAGCCCTGGAATGTGATTCAGGAAACTGAAGAATCTTCTATATTAATCTAATGAAAAGTCCTTGAAGAAATGGAGTCATAGACCAATTATATCCTTCTTAGAAAAAGCAGGGGAAGGTGGATGACAGGTACATTTTTGCACTTGAAGATGCATGCACCTAGGCCCATAGCATTTCAATTCCATCTTCGTTCCTCATTTCACTAATACTTTTTAGAAATATGGCCTGTTAGAAACCACTCTAAAACAAAACAATAGACTGAAATCTCTGTGGTGCCCCTTTTCCACCCAGCTGAGAGTGACAAGATGTTTATCAAGTCTTGGAAACCTCAACGATCCAAGACTTGGCTTTCCATTAAGCATTGTATTCTGCAAAACTTCAATTGAAGACTGATTATAAGTGGGCACTGATGGATAATATAGATAATACTGCAAGAATAACGATATAAGGAAAGTTAGCATGTGTCTAACTCTAAGTTCAGAACAAGTTCAAGCTGTTGCCCTGGCGTACGCTTTCACTGGGGACCAGAGGGAAGGCTGAGAAATTTCAAAATTATCCAACATGTTTTCTTATTGTACTTGGAAAGATGTCTAGCGTTTTTTCTTTTCTTTTCCCACTTATGAAGTGAGCCCAATTGCTTGTGTTTCTGGGATGTATTCACACAACTAAGAATTAAGGTACTATCTTGGGTGTTTCTTCTTCTCTACGCAGGCTCGCTACCCTGCTAATTAGGAAAAAGCACTAACAGCATGTATGGAATTTACTTGCATGTCGTGACTTGCTGTAACAACAATTCAATGGTATCTTTACCTTTTTCAGCCAAGGTTTCAAACAAAGAGCCCTGTGAAGGATGTGTTATCAATGACTTTTGGTAAGACAGAACATCAATAACTTACTCTGCAGAGGGAGATTTTGGATAAGAATTGTACGTTAGAGCAGAAGCTAAACGAGCACTGTAAGATCCACAGCGCTAGAGGTAAATTGTTTCTCTTTTGCTATGCCCCGTGGTACAGTAGGAATTGTAAACCTGGAATTACTTAAAAGTGTGTCTATGAAAGCAGAACATTCGCTTCCGCTGGGCATCAGGTGGAGGGTTGGGCATAAAGCTGCCTCTGGTCAACACTATGCTTTGGTTGATTGTTTATCTATCAACTACAAGCAAGGCAGGGTATGGACAGTAGATATTTTTTGTTTGCTTTTGGTGACGGCAATCAGTTAATGGCCTGTTAATGGACTGCCAATTAAATATCTAATTAATGACTAAGGAATCAAATAGAAAATTGTCAAACTCTAATTTAAAAAATTGGAGGCATTATAGGCCAAATAGAGCCCACCATTGTTTTTATAAATAAAGTTTTTTTGGAACTTTAGCTATGCTCTTTTATGTATTGTTTAGGGCTGTTTTTGCATTACAGTGGCAAAGTTGAGTAGTTGTGACAGAGACCAATGGCCCTTAAAGCCTAAAATATTTACTATTTCGCCTTTTACAGAAAAAGTTTACTCACCTCTTACTATAGAGATGCGACAAATTTTTTTTTTTGTACAAAATATGCTTAATAGACTGCTACCTGAAGAGATCAAAGATGTGGGTTTCATTGCCGTGTGCACATGTTCATATCACTGTATGGTGCTGACTCTGGTCTGTCCTCTTAGAAATAAGTACTATTAGCCATAAGAGAGATTGATGTAGTAAATATTAGAATGTAAATTATTAGAATCGGGAGCAAGCCATAGAGGTCATAGTTTGAAGTTCAAATTTTATAGATGAGGAAAATGAGACCCAGAGAGGTCAAGAGGTTTGCCCAATGTAGCTCAGATCATGGCAGAGGTAGGACACCATTTCTTCTAAAACAAACAGCGAAAGCTCTTTGGATGAAGCCCAGTCCTCTCTGATGAAAGTCAGGGAATATTAACTTCTGTTCTATGCTGAGTAAACTGAGTTACTCTAATAAGTGATTCGTAAACTTCAATGTGCATCAGAATTACCTAGAGGGCTTCTCAAAATGAACGTTATGGGCTTAATTCCTTCTTTCTCCTCAAGGGATAAAGGTATTGCCGATGCAGCGGGTCTAGGGTGGTCTTAAGAATTTGCATTTCTAACAAGTTTTCCAGGTGATGCAACTGCTGCTGGTCTAGAGACCACCTTTAAGATCCATTGCTGGAAAACAACTGAGACTAATTAATTTCTGTCCCTCTTATGTGTAGGCACTTTGCTCTAAAGCAGAAAGAACCACTTCCAGCTGATGGTTTATTAGCACGTGGTAATCAACAAAGAACTAGCAACAATCTCCTTAAGGGTGATTATTTTCTGTTATTACACTATACCTATTAAAGCAAAAAGAAAGAATAAGAACAAATGAGACTAACCAAGTCTTAGCTATCAAGCTATTGAAGGGGAGTAGGGACAGATATAAAGGACAAAGTGATGCAGAAAGCTTTCATTCTGAAATTCATTCTGAGTGTCTAGCAATTGACAGTAGAAGGTAGGAGTGTTGTGAGGGTAGGAGAAGAGATGAGACATTAGAAGGTGTTGAGATGTCAATATGTTCTCAGCATTTTTAAGTACATGATTCATTAGGCAGTGAATCATAAGATTACACTGTGAGAGATCATCTAGTACTGTCTTCGCCCCCACATACAAATTTGAGTTCATTTAAGATCTATGTGTATAGATTTGCATAAATATTTATTCCATAAAAGTTCTACCTTAAAGAGCTCAATTAGACTCATGTTCAGAAATTCACAAAATTCCTTAATGGTCAAAGATTTCTTTTAAAACTAGAAAAACAAGAAACAAATTATATTAAGCAACTAACATCACACAACAAACCACTAATGAGATGAAGAAAAATGAGAAGTTCCCTTGATCCTTAGTGAATAAGGCAGACATTAATGGAAATGAATAAGGAGTAGAGGTTTATTTTTCTTGGATACTCTGTAATTTAAGCTGTTTTGCTTTTTCTTGAGAAAAAAAGGGGGAGATACTTAATCTCAAAAGATTAAATTCGAACTGAGTAGTGATGAATAGATATGGTTCACACCCCACCCTCTCACCAATCATCAGTAAACACGAGTAAAGTGCTTCTTATAAGAAAAAGTTCTCAAAACTCAGAACAGGGAAAATTTAAACCTGATGTTTCTCACTTCCTTCCAACTTCTCCTGTTTCTGTTGCAACACTTGACTTTTCCTCTGCAATTGTGCCCATGGATTACTGGATTGCTGGCACTGTGGTCTCCCTAGCTATTACTCCTGGGATTATGAGGTCCAAATTGGGCATGTCTGAAACTGACCTCACCCCGACCCTTCCCCTCTCTTGCCCCCAATTGCTCCCTCTCTGGACTTCCTTGCTTCTGTCAAAGTTATCATCGTTCTCCAGGCACACAGGCTCAAAACCTCAGAGTGAACCCTGCCAATGCCTTCTTCCCTCTCAAATCTAGCCTGTTCCCAATCTTCTCAATTCCTCTTTTATAATGTCTTTCACACCTATCCCCTTGTCTCTCTCCCTCTCTCCCACTCCCATCTGCCCACTCTAAACCCTCCTCAGGTCATAGAGGTTAAGAACACGGGCTTCAATCTCAGACACTTAGACCCTGCTGCCACCTCTGATGCCTCTTAGCTGAGTAACTTTCAATCTTGAAGTGTCTGAGCCTCAATGTCATCATTTTATCTCTAAAATGGGCATAATAATACTTGCCCACAAGTTGTTATGAGGATACAATAACAAATTCAAAATGCTTAGCACAGTGCCCGATGCACAGTAAGTGCCCCCTAATGAGGTGACTATAAAAGTTATCACTCAAGAGGAGGACTTACTATGTAGCTTCAATTTTCATTTGCCCTCTATATACAGGCATTCACTTTCATATACAATCTTACATACAAAGTTTTATTTCATTTTCTCTTATAAAATCTTTATCACTCTTTATCTCTCTTGCACTCTGGATGAGAAGGAACTCTGTAGAGAGAGAAAAGCATGAAGTATTTTCATCAACACTCATCATGTATTCATTGCATATGTAATTAGTTATGATGAGGTTATACTGGAGTAGAGTGGGCCCCTAATCCAATATGACTGGTGGCCTTATGAGAAGGGAAAATCTGGACACAGGTGCACACACAGGGAGAACACCATGTGAACATGAAGACAGAGACCAGAGTGATGCAGCAGAAGTCAAGGAACGCTAGAGATGGCCAGCAACCCACAAGATGCTAGGAGAGGGATATGGAACAGATTCTCCTTTGCACCTTCAGAGGAAGCATGGCTCTGTTGACACCTTGATATCAGACTTCCAGACTACAGAACTATGAGATGATAAATTGCTACTGTTTAAGCCACATAGTTTCTGGTAGTTTGTTATGGCAGCCAGCGAACAAATACACCTACAAAGATGCCATGAGACAGATAGCGCAGGTGGCCAGGGTCTACAGGAGTTACTTCCAACAGCAGCTGAGGGCTGTGGCAGCTGGGGACTAGGCAAGGTGAGAGCAGTGAGTTGCTGCCAGGTGGAAGTCAGGAGACCCAGGTTGGATCCTCATACAGCAGCTCTGCTTCCCTCCCTGCTCACATCTGGCAAGGAGAGGAATAGGAGGTTAGATCGGAAGATGAGGCCTGAGTTAGCTTCTTGGAAGCCCCAAAGTACAAGTAGCCATTTGCCCATTGCTGAAGGTCTATCTCACTGTCGGGAAGTGGAGTCCTCCAGAACCAGTAAAGGGCAGAGGGCCTTATGTTCCCAGCCCAACCATCCTCAAATGGTTTTTAGTTTGTAGAATTTTCCGCTCTAACACTATTTCCCAGTGCACCGGATTCTCATAGACAACCAAACCCTCCCTAGTGTATCTAATCCACAGGCCAGAACAAACCATAATCACACTTTTAAATACAAGAAGGGTAAGTTTATTCACATTCCCATGCCAATAGATACAGAAGTTGTGCCCAGTGACAGTTATTTGCTACATCTGAGTCTTTTCCTTTTTAACTGTGAATTTATAACCATTTTTCTGGCTGGAATAGTTGAATTGGCTGGATGTCTGATATCAAGATAAGTGGGATTTTATTTTATCAGAAAATAAATCCCTTTCAAATTTACCATCTGAAAAGCATTCAGGTCTCCTTCCTTGGGAGCTAATTTGAGTATCTTCATGGCGATGAGAATGGCAGCCAGCATGACTCAGATCATCTCCTGGGTACTATGGAGCATGCTGGTAGATTCCACCTCAATGCCCTTTGTCAGACTGAGCTACACTCGACTGGAAAGGAGCACCTAGCAACGTCTGCTTCTGCTATGAATGGTGCAGAATTATTTTTTATTCTTGTTTTTTGTCTTTTTTCTTCTGTTTTTGGATTTTCAAAATTTTTGCAATAAAAAGTTGTTATTATTCCCATTTATAATGTCCATTCCGGCCTAGGCAAACAGGAGTGCAATCTTAAAACCCACTGAACTGAAACTGCATTGACCTCTCTGTAATAAGGTTGTCAGATAAAAGACCAGATTTCTAGTTAAATTTGAATTTCAGTTAAACAGTGAATAATTTTTTACTACAAGTGTATTGCAAATATCGCATGGGACATACTTATAGTAAAAAATTATCCATATTTATCTGAAATTCAAATTTAACTGGATGTCCTGTATTTTTATTGCTAAATCTAGCAACCTTATGCTGCCAGAGATGGGGATTTTCTATCCCTGTTTTTCTATTCATTAATCAAGTAAGATGTTGCTTCGTTTCTTTTTTTCTAGCAAAGAAGTACTCTGATTATCCTCAAGGGATAAAGGTATTGCCGATGCAGCGGGTCTAGGGTGGTCTTAAGAATTTGCATTTCTAACAAGTTTTCCAGGTGATGCAACTGCAGAATGTGCTCCCTGATCACTAAATTAAATCACTTGGATACTGGTTAAAGTGCCAATTCAGGGGTCCCCCCTAAGTCATGCTTAATAATGAGATTCTCAAGCACCCAGGAGAGTCTGATGCCCTGTAAGTATGAGAAGAAATGACCCATACGATTTGGACTTCAGTTAAAGCCTGACGTGACTGTCCCTTCTCCCTGCACAACGTATTACTTTGAGCGATGGTGGTCTCAACCAGAGGAGCCACTGTGCAAGTTTTGAGATCTGATAACACTGAGAGACCATTGCATTATTTTCATGGTATTCATTATTTAAAATAGTATTTCTTTCTAGCGCCTCTCTAGAAATTGTCAATATATATACTCATGTTTAATTAAATTTGTAAAAAAATCAAAGATATAATTTTATCTATTGACGTAATTTGCCTGTATGTTCGTTGCTGTGCTCATCTCCGGGCTCAGGCCTAGGGATAAACTATCACTTGCAATAGTTTTGTATTTCTAGGTCTTCAAATATATCACACATGCAAATGCTGCTTGGAATAATAAGGAATCCAGAAAGCTTTGCTATGGATTAACAAAAATTTATTATGTTGACATTAAGCGATATGTGATGTAATTTTAAAAGCACACTCTAGATATGAAATTATTTTCTTGTGCAAATTATTGACCTCTCTGGGTTTACTGTCTCATCTAGAAGATAATAATATTAGTAGTACTATTCATAGGTTTTGGGAGAATTAACCTAAATGATATGTGTAAAGAATTAGAATTACTGCTTGGCATAAATACAAGGCAAAGGGCTCAATAAATGTTGGCTGCTATCAATATTACTATTAAAGGCATTCTTCCATTTATAAAATCATAAAACTTCCAAAAGACATGTAATCAGAGAAGACTTTTCCAGAGGAGCTGTTTCCTGATTTTGAATTTTAGGGTACTGTGGAAGGACACCGCTTTAAAACCAAAACACCATGCTACGGGTGTGATGAAAAATCATAGAATAAATCCTTCCTTCTTTCCCCTGCCAACTATTGTTGGAAATTTTCCCTCTTTACCAAAAGTTTTTTATGGTTTTTGACACATCACAAGAGGGACTCCTTTGACAAAGTAAACACAAAACATGCAACCAATAAGCAATTTGATTAAAATATCTATGTTCTACCTCCTGTTTGACTTGAAGATCAGTGTAGTTGAAGCACAGCGAATAAGAGAGAATGGCAGGATTTGAGCAGGCTAAAAAGTGGGAGATTGGTTTGAAATGCTCACATTTTGATTTTTCTTCTGAATGTGGTGGGGAACCGCTAGACGGATTTAAGTAGAAAAGAGACATGATCAGATTTGCTTGTTGAAAAGATCACTCTGGCTCACCTTCTTCCCTCAGGCAATAAACAACCTCTCCTTTTCTACTTTGTCTTTATTGTCTACAGTTGCTTGTTTGCTTTTGTTTTCTGTCTATATCTTCTTTGATTAAATGTGAACTTAATGAAGTTGGAGAATTACCTTATTTATCTTTGTAAGACCTATATTACAAGAAGCCTTGCAAATGATAGCTAATTAACAATCATTTTTTTTAATGTATGACTAGATGGATAGATGGTTGAAATGACAAAGCAAGGCCAAATGTGCATTTGATTTAATAAGTGCAAGTAAATGTTGATGCTATAATAAATTAGTACATAGACAGAACCAAAGACAGCAACACAACCATCCCCAATCTTCAAAATAGGCTAAGTGACAGAAAGCCAGGTGTTGACACTTCTCCTACAAGCATAGCAGTTTTCAGTTTACACAACAGCGTGTAGATCACTCTGCACTGCATTAGAACAAAGCAGCTTTGTCACAGGGCATTTTGATCTATCCAGAGTAAAAGCATTTATCATCTTGGCCACTATTTTGTTTGGGAGTCATCACAAAGAAATGGCACAAATTGTGATGGTGATATTTCTTGGATACATATCATATGAAAAGGAGATTGTTTTCTGTGGACAGCATGCACTTTATGCTGTTAATCATGGCCAGCTCTTATAGGCTAGAGTCCTTACTGCTTTTCTGCATTTAGGCCAGAATCATGAGAACAAGATGGAAGAATAACAACACCTTGTATTTTCATATCACCACAATTTTTAAGTGTGCCAGAATGTTCCACAGATGTTCAAATTTATTGGGAACTATGTGTAGCACTGAGAAATTAAGGGCTCGAGGAGTCCTAATTCTGAGCTAAATTTTTGTTAATCAGAGTAAGCATGCAAACGATGTTTCTCACCTTTCTGCTTATGCATGTAACGCTTTGGACAAAAATTTATCACCCAAAGTTCCGGTGGGGTATGGAATGCTGGTCAAGCCCACAGGACTGCTGGGAAAGAAATGGAGGGCAAAGATTGGACTATCTTTCCCAGTGCGCTGTGTGTGCATTGGGAGGGTTGGCTGTCTGGGGTTGGACTTTTGGAAGACTGTGGAACAGAAAAGATTTAGCCAGGGAAGTGAGGGAAAGGATCAAAGTGAGAAAACTTTGCATTGGTATGAAGCCAAAATGGCCTCAGTGCAGAAAAGATACTTTGAATGGGATGTTTATTGAAGGCTTGCTCTGTAGTGTTTAACATAAAACCACTCTCCCCAAATATCTTCCCAAATCTTCCGTAAAATATATATTGCTTAATGATTCTTTGGAGGGAGTCAATTTTTAGGAATGAATGTGGGGAAGCACTGAATCCTGCTTCAAGGGTAGGTATGGGCAAGGGCAGATGCTCTCCTGAAGCCAGAATATATGCTCATACAAATCCAAATGCCATTTTTTGCCTAATCTGGATGAATTCTTGCCAAAACTTCCTGAAACCTATTCAGGAAAAAAAAAAGATGAAGTTTTTCCCAGAGTTTTATCAAAAGAAAAAATATACAAGGTATGTAGAATCCAAAGTGATGATGAATTCTTAGTTTCTACTTTCTTTTTTTTTTTTTATTAATGTTATTATAGATTACAACCTTGTGAGATTTCAGTTGTACATTTTTGTTAGTCATGTTGTGGGTACACCACTTCCCCCTCCGTACCCTCCCCCCACCCCCCCTTTTCCCTGGTAACCACCGATCAGATCTCCTTCTCAATATACTAATTTCCACCTATGAGTGAAGTCATATAGAGTTCGTCTTTCTCTGACTGACTTATTTCGCTTAACATAATGCCCTCGAGGTCCATCCACGTTGTTGTGAATGGGCCAATTTCGTCTTTTTTTTTGGCTGAGTAGTATTCCATTGTGTATATATACCACATCTTCTTTATCCAATCATCAGTTTCTGGGCATGTAGGCTGGTTCCACGTCTTGGCTATTGTAAATAATGCTGCGATGAACATAGGGGTGCAACGGACTCTTGAGATATCTGATATCAGGTTCTTAGGATAGATACCCAGTAATGGGATGGCTGGGTCATAGGGTATTTCTATTTTTAACTTTTTGAGAAATCTCCATACTGTTTTCCATAGTGGCTGTACCAGTTTGCATTCCCACCAACAGTGTATGAGGGTTCCTCTTTCTCCACAACCTCTCCAACATTTGTCGTTCTTGGTTTTGGATGTTTTTGCCAATCTAACGGGGGTAAGGTGATATCTTAGTGTAGTTTTGATTTGCATTTCCCTGATGATTAGCGATGATGAACATCTTTTCATGTGTCTATTGGCCATATTCATATCTTCTTTTGAGAAATGTCTGTTCATGTCCTCTGCCCATTTTTTGATCGGGTTGTTTGTTTTTTTTTTGTTAAGCAGTGTGAGTTCTTTGTATATTATGGAGATTAACCCTTTGTCGGATAAGTGGCTTGTAAATATTTTTTCCCAATTAGTGAGCTGTTTTTTTTGTTTCAATTCTGTTTTCCCTTGCCTTGAAGAAGCTCTTTAGTCTGATGAAGTCCCATTTGTTTATTCTTTCTATTGTTTCCCTCAACTGAGGAGTTACAGTGTCCGAAAAGATTCTTTTGAAACTGATGTCAAAGAGTGTACTGCCTACATTCTCTTCCAAAAGACTTATTGTCTCAGGCCTAATCTTTAGGTCTTTGATCCATTTTGAGTTTATTTTGGTGTGTGGTGAAAAAGAATGGTCAATTTTCAATCTTTTGCATGTGGCTGTCCAGTTTTCCCAGCACCATTTGTTGAAGAGACTTTCTTTTCTCCATTGTAGGCCCTCTGCTCCTTTGTCGAAGATTAGCTGTCCATAGATGTGTGGTTTTATCTCTGGGCTTTCAATTCTGTTCCATTGATCTGTGGACCTGTTTTTTGTACCAGTACCATGCTGTTTTGATCACTGTAGCTTTGTAGTATGTTTGGAAATCGGGGATTGTGATTCCGCCGGCTTTGTTTTTCTTGCTCAGGATTGCTTTAGCAATTCGCGGTCTTTTGTTCCCCCATATGAATTTTAGGATTGTTTGTTATAGTTTCTACTTTCTTAAGGTAATTTTTTATTGAGAAATTATTTAAAGGCCACTGTTCATTAAACCAGGCTGGATAGGATCCATGTAAGCTCAGTCTTGCAAATTGTTCTTGGAAACATGATTAGGCTCCAAAACCGTCTATTAGACTTGCAAACTTTAGCCAGCCCCCTGCCTTTTCCTGTCTCTTCCTTTCATAACTGCCCCATTGACAGCCGCTCTTTAGGTTCTCCTAAAGGATTGTACACTCTGAAGAATAAGAGGGGAAAAAAAGGGATAAGAAAAGGAATGCAGAAAACCTGTTTAGTATCAGTTCTCACGATGAAATAGGGATGGGAGGGCTTGATTTTGTCTGGTCTCCCTGAACCTCTCTGGTCTCCATCTTTTACCCTTCCCTGGTGAGTCTGATGTTTTATACGTATTTTTAAAATAAATTTTAAATTGATGTATAATATTCAATGGACTACACATGCCGTAAGTCTAAAGTTCCACAAATTTTCACAATAATAACACTCATGTATTTACCACTAAGATCAAGAAATAGAACACTAGCAGCACCCCAGAAGTCCCCTTCACGCCTTCTCCTAGTCATTACAAGCTGCCTTCCTTGACAGGAGTTAACCTTACTTCCAATTTCTTATATTAGAGGCTTTTAAAAATACTTTATATATAAGTGGAATCATATTGGTCTGCTCAGGCTGCCATAATGGAATATCACCAACTGGGTGGCTTAAATAATAGAAATTTATTTTCTCACAGCTCTGAGACTGAAAGGCCAAGCTCAAGGTGTTGGCAGTGTTGGTTTCTGCTGAGCACTCTCTCTCTGGCTTGTAGCTGGCTGCTTTCTCACTGTGCCCTCACATGGCCTTTTTGTGTGCGCGTACACTCTTGGTGTCTCTTCCTCCTCTTGTGAGGACACCAGTCCTCTCAGATTGGGGCCCCACCCTCATGAATTCGTTGAATCTTAGTTACCTCTCTGAACACCTTATCTCCAAATACAGTCACATTTGCAATTAGAACTTCAACATGTGAACCTGGAGGGGGGTGCATAGTTTAGTCCATAACATACAGTATGTACTATTTTAAGTCTAAATTTTTGCTCAACATTATACTTGAGAGATTTATTCATGTTGTTTTGTGCAGCGTTCACTCATTTAGTTTCAATGCTGTAGTATTCCATTTTATGGGTAAAATGATTCCAGTTGCAGTTTCAATTTATATGGATGACAATGAGTTTTGAGCACCTTTTCACATTTATGGACCTTTCGATAAACTATTTTGTGAAGTGCCTATTTGATATTTTGCTTGTTTTCCTTTGCACTAAGTATTTCTTCTATAGATTTGTTAGGGTTCTTTATGAATGTTTTTTGTTTTCTCCCAATCTGTAATGTCAAAGAACACTTCCTAGATTTTTAGTTAGCATTGACGTAGAAATACTTTACTTACATATATTCAGGTGAAAGCTGTCATTAGACTGTTGTTAACGAAGGCAAAAACTAGACTTATAAGAAGAGAGAAGAGAAGAGATCTGCACAGTCTGAGCAGTCTGAGAATGGTAAGTTTTGTTTTTACTATGTTTTGGGGGGTAGGAGGGGTAAACAGATGTTGGAAGGTGGATTCTCCAGAATTAGACACTGAGATGTAATTTAGGGTACAAGATGTTTGTTAAGGATCAATGCCTGTGAAGGGAAGGGGAATAAAGCAAGATAGATAGAGGGAGAAGTCTAATCACAATTCAGGGCAAACAGAGTCACTGCCAACCTTGCAGGGACAATTTGGGAACAGTGAATTTTGCTTTTACATTTTTTGAGGTGAACTGATAAGCTTACAACTAGAAAAGTGGTCTGTCTAGGCACTTTCCCCTTGAGCAGACCAGGTCTGCAGATTCCCCTCCTCAAAGTTCCTCAATGGCTTGTTTCTCCCCTCCTTTTGTAGTATATACTAATGAATAGAATTCTTAGATTTGTACTCAATTTAGGTCTTTGAATCTTCTAAGATAAGGTAGGAGAATATCTTCCTGACCATGACATAACAAAATTTTTCTAAAACAGAATACAAAAAGCACTAACTACAAAGGAAAAGATTGATAAATTAGACTGGATTAAAAATAAGAACTCTGGGGGCTGGCCCCGTGGCCGAGTGGTTAAGTTCTCGCACTCCGCTGCAGGCGGACCAGTGTTTCATCAGTTTGAATCCTGGGCGCGGACATGGCACTGCTCATCAAGCCACGCTGAGGCAGCGTCCCACATACCACAACTAGAAGGACCCACAACGAAGAATATACAACTATGTGCCGAGGGGCTTTGGGGAGAAAAAGGAAAAAAAAATAAAATCTTAAAAAAAAAAAAAAAAAAAATAAGAACTCTGCTCAGACACTGTCGTAAGAGACAAAAGACTATGCGTGAAGATATTTTCCCACATTTTGTATCAAATAAGGTTAACAATCTTTTTTTTTTTGCATTTGAATATCCAATGGACCCGATTATATTTCTTTGATTTTAAGTAATTTTACTATGATGTTCCTAGGTGGGTTTTATTTATATATTTTTCTTATTATTTGTAACATTTCTTGGATCTGTGGCTTGACATCTTTCATTAATTTTAGAAAATTCTTGGTCATTAGCTCTTCTAGTATTGCTTCCACCCATTCTCTCTCTCTTCTTTTACTGGAATTGTTATTACATATATATCTTCTCACTGAGTCCCATATGTCTCTTAAATTGTTTTTGATATTTTCATCACCTTTTCTCTCTGTACTTTAGTCTGGATATTTTGTCCCCAGTTTGAAAAGTGTGAAAATCCTCTTCTAACTGCGTCTGATAGTCTGTTAAAAATAATCTATTTAGTTTTTATACTTTTAAATTCTAGTATTTCAATCTGAGTCTTTTTTTTCTAATAGATTCTAGTTCTCTGGTGAAATTATCCATCTACAGTAGTTTTTCCATTATTTGTTTTTCTTCTCTTGGTCTTAGATCATTTGTCCTTGTTTTGCTCTATGCCTAGGAATTGAGTAAATACTGAACATCACGTATGAAAAATTGAAAGCTAATTAGAGGCTCTGGATAACTATTTTTCTCCAAAGAAGATTTACTTTTGCTTCCTGAAGAAAGTTAGATAAGAGAAGATCACTTCTTCTGTTCTCAAACCGAACTGACAAGGAGCTGGGTTTCAGCCTTCCTGAAGGCTGGTCAGTTTCCTTTACTATTTGGGTTTTGCTGCTTAGGAGACCCAGCTGAAAATCTGGAGTATTTGACATAGCTTCTCCTCTTTGGCAGACTTTCATCTTTGTTTTCTTCTTTATCCCTTGAGACTGCCGAAAACTCTGACCCACTTGCCAAGCTCTTAGTTCCACTTATAAGTTGTCAAATACATGTCAAAGCCTAAAAGAGAACTTACCATGATGATTCAGGAGTATCTCATGGGGCACACAGGTAACTGGATCCATGGAGATGAAAAAGATGCTGATGTCTCTTAAAAAGAAAAGCAGAAGTAGATGTCACACTCACTTCTCTGAATTTCTTTCTAGAATCATGGCCTTTGAAGTCCTTGGTGTGTTCATATCTCTTTAACACCTTCAAAAAAAAATTTTTTTAAATATTTTATTCAGATTTATAGTTGTTCTCAGTGGAGGGCTTGATTTAAAATGAGATAGTCCATCAGTATACAGAATTGGAAGGCATTTTCTTGTCCTTTTAATTAACACCCTTCAGCTCTGCGTAAGTATTGCCTCTCCCTCCACCCCCTCTCAGTTATTTCTTTTATTATATCATCAGAAGATACATACCTAATTCTAAGGAACCACCTTTGACTTCTACTTTGCCTCACAGTATTTAGGAATCTGCATATGCATATTTAGGAATCTTTAGGACCTGCCTGGGCCTTGAAAAAGTATCCCCAAAACTCAGTAATCACTTTTTGAAGGTGAAAGCATTTTGACAGAGTTCCAAGGCTGATATTGTAAAACAATTATTGAAGGTGACTGATCTTTGCTGGATACTAATAGCTCCTAGATACATAAAAACTAAAAAAGAATTCAAAATGTTGCTTTTCTGGTTCTCTCCAAGAGTTTAGGAATTTATCTCCACTCATCTGACCTATACGAATTTTATTCAGTGACTTTTAATTGTTGTTCCCCAGCCTTATTATGGATTCTAATATATTTCCCCCAATGGTCCCATGAAGAGGCAACAGAAAATGATGAGAGATGGGGATGCTTGAAAGGCTGAACCAATTTGTCTTTTGTAGTCCAAAGTTAGAAAGAAGCTTATTATAGAAAGACAGTAACTGATATGTCTAAGATAAATGGACTTTTCCTCTTGCCATTTACTAGGCCTGGAGAAGGATAAATCTCTTCCTGCTGAAGGTGAGTATTTGAGGCTACATTGGAGCATGGCTGAGTGATGAAAAAATTAAGGAAGTGCCTAGGACAAGGTCATTGTGATAATTGATAATAAAAACACACTCAAACCTCATTAAGCATAAAAGGAAACTTATTACTGTGATTCAGGAGTCATGGAACACACAAGATAACTGGATCCATGGAGATGGAAAAGATGCAGCCACTGCTAATTGTGTCATCTGAAGAAAAGAGAGGTAGAGAAACACTGTGGCTTTTTCCCTCCTGTAACCCTTCCATCTCCTGCCATAGCCTCTGATTGGCCAAAGTGAGTGGAAAGTAAGAGAGCCTGAGAGATGAGAAAGTAATAGTCCCTGTAGAGGCTAAGAGAGTGCAGGGAACAGATTTGAAGACAAAGATTCAAGTGACTGTCAAAGGAAAAGCTATGAATTTACGGTTGGGAAAATGTGTGATAATGGTCCAGGAAATTCCACTTGAAAATACTATTTAAGTGCCAGTCTTTCTAAGGAACATATGAAAAGGAAAATATCTCAAGACAGTGAGATACCTATATGAAAACAGATATACCAGGAGCACATTCCTATAAGTAATGGTCTTCTTCAGTAATCATGTGTGTGTTGTACATAGGTCGTATTAATAATGCTTATGATGTGCATTTTCATACATTTTTCATATAATTGTCTTATTCATATATTTATGACCTTTAAAAAAATATTTTCCCGTTGCTTAGCAAATAATGTTGAACTGAGTCTTTGGGTATGAATTTGACTGTCTGATTCTTCTTCAGACAGTGAATCCACCTGATTTATATTTACTGTATGGTGAAAGTTAGTCTCCTGTGGCAGAAACATACTGAATGAGAATAAAATTTATTTTCTAGCTAATGAAATGCTTCTCAGGTACTTTTTAAACTGTGAAAGAATTCAGTATGATTCCTCTCTTGTAGGATCCAGTGGAAGACAATTCCAGAATTTATTATCCCAGTTTTTATTATATTCAAAACACAATTAGCTAAGTCCAACATGTCTCTTTTCAGTCTTAGGATATCAAGAAATGGAAGACATCACTAATGAACAGTCTACTGTTCTGGTATGAAAACACTGTCAGCATGAAAATAAACAACCTAACTCTTACAAACAGTGGAGAAAACAAAGAAAATACCTTGAACTTAGAGTTAGGAAGGAGAGGTTCCTCATGGGATGTCTAAACTTCCATCCCATTGAACATTCTCTATGATTCTATAACATACTTTCCATGCAGGGGACACCAATAAAGAGCAGGACTTGTAGTGGAATCGTCTCTCCCTTCCCTTCTCTGGGGGCTGCCATTTGACTCCTGAAACAATTGTATCAAATACATTTTTGAGCCAAGATCACATCCATTGCTTTGGATAATCTGGGCCACTGCTATTGACAAGAAGGTTTGGAATGAAAGAGAAGGTGTTTAGTTTAGCTTTATTAAATCTACTGTGGTAGTAGGATATCTGGGATAAGTCAAAGAGCCCTCTGTGACAACACAATCCAGTGCCATTGGATAGAGCTTGCTGCAATGATGGAAACGTTCTATAATCTGCTGTCCAATATGGTAGGCACTAGTCACAAGTTACTACTGAAGACTTGAAATATAGCTGGAATGAGAAATTTTGTTTTAAATTTTTAAAATTTATTTAAATTTAAATAGCCAGGTGAGACAAGTGACCACCTGATTTAATTTCTGATTGTTGTGGTAATTAATTACTTCAAACTTAGTGGTTTAAAACAACATAAGTTTATTATTTTACGCTTCTGGAAGTCAGAAGTCCAAAATGGATCCTATTGGGCTAAAATCAAAGGATTGACAGAGCTGCATTCCTTCTAGAGACTCTAGAGGATAGTCTGTTCCTTTTCTTTCCCAGCTTCTAGGGGCTGCCCACATTCCTTGGTTCATGGCCTCATGACTCTGTCCTCTGCTTCCATTGTCACGTTTCCTTCTCCAGTTCTAACTCTCCTGCCTTTCTCTTTCTCTTACAAGGACCTTCATGATTGCAAGGGACCCAACTGGGTATCATAGGATAATCTCCCCATCTCAAAGTCCTTAATCACATCTGCAAAGTCCTATTTGCCATTTAAGGTAGTATAGTCATAGGTTCTGGGGGTTAGGGTGTGGATATCTTTGGTGGGTGGACATTATTCTGTCTAATATACTATTGTATTGAATAGTGTGGCTCCAGAGAGAAGTCAGGATTGGGGAGGTAGGAAAAAATCTGGAAGGATTGAAAGCATGGAGAGATGTCAAAGATTCCTAGTTACAGAGATAGAAATTAAGTTGTGAACACTGTAAAATGGTTATTAGATCTCCTAGGATTCCTGATGGAGGAGAAGGGGATTTGATCTGAGAAATAAGCACAAAGATGCATTAATTTACCACAATAAACTCTATTATAATAACTATTAGAAACAAAGACCAATAATATTTGCCTAATTTCAATTTATCTGGAAGTTCTGTAATGGTAGTATAGACTCCTTACCAAAATTTCTTGCTCAATGATTCCCAACTCAGTCAACTGTGCCAGTCAGAGCCGGCTGTGATGGATTATATATCTGTTAGCAGAAAGATGAATGGCTATAAAGGAATGGGTTGGAATTTTACAAAGACAGTATTTAGGCTTCCAAAGAAGCCTGAACTCTTCAAAACAGGTACTTATTCCAATTTGTTTCTGTTGCTCCAATGTTTCTCTACTTCCTCTTATGGACTTTCCCTTCAAGTCATCTTGCAAAAAATAACATAATTTTCATTATTTCATTCTAAAATGTCATTTATAACTAAATTATTATTATACTTGGCTTATAATAATTTGGGTTGTTTTCCTAAAAATAAGTTCTTCCTCAAAGACTGAATATTTTCCAACACTCCAGATAGTCTTATAAAAAGATGCCATATCCTTAGAGTGACTCCAAAGAAAAATTTCACAATCATTTTGATCTATGAGAACATAATTTAATGTCACCTCGAAATTTTTAATATCCTTTGTTAAAATAAAATAAAGTGGAGACCAGGCTTAAAGATCTCCTTAGCAGACAAAACCAGTTAAGTCACATAAGCAAAACTCAGTCCAGTTTATTTTATGAATGTAAACGAAGCTTAGGTTATTTCTTGCAAATGCCTCTGATGATCATAAATAAGACTTAAGTCATATTCCTAACATGGTATAAGATAATCATTTTTAACCAATCCCCTGCCCTTTTGGGAACCCCCACTGTAATAACCAATGATTGTAAAGGCTGAATAAAGTTCCCTCATTTTCACTTTATAAGCCCTCCTGTAATAGCATGCCTCTGAGTTTCATACTAGTTTCAGGTTTATTGAGTTTCATTCAATAAAATATTTGTATCAAGTAAAACTCTCTAAATTTTCTTTTGATACCTTGAATATCAAAAAAATATATTCTAAGGTGATTATTTAGAGAGGGATAATATCAGCTGAGCCATAATTTTTAGTGGATAGTTTACAAATAATCACTACTATTGTGATCAGATTTCGTGTCCACTTCAATGGGACAACTTAATTTTAAAACCATGTGCTGCATACTCTTTATGTGCCAATGATATAAAAATGCAACAGACATACTTGTTCTCTGACCTCAAGTTATCTTATAGTCCAGTGAAGGACATAAATAAGTAAACAAATGGCTTTCCACTCTAAAAGCTTGTAGGACTTCAGGCATTTCCTCAAGTTATAAATCTCTATCAACTACCAAACAAATGTTAGTTTTCATTCCTTTGGTGCTTTCCAGAAGCCTCATGTGCTTCTAAGGTCCTGCCACACTATAAATAAGGAAGCCAGGGCCTAGGAAAAGGAGGGGACTACTGACCATCACTTGGGCAGTAAATGGAAGATTATTACCTATTAATAATTTATCATATCTGCTTACATTGGGCTTCATTTTGCCATACCGCCACCCAAGTTAGAAAGTGATAAATGGAAGAAATTAGGATGTATTATTATAGGAGTCCAGAGGAAGGAGGGAAGACTTGATTGAGAGAAACCAGAGAAGGTGTCCGAGCTGGGCCTAGAATGGTGAGTAGGAGCTGGGGCTGACAGTAGGTGGAGATAGTAGTTTGAAGTAAGGTTCTAGAAGGGGCTGCTCTGTCTCTAAGCTCCTTCTTTTCTTATGCTCACATTTACCTTTTTTCTCTATGTACACACTATATTCCTACCACACCAAGCTACTTGCTGTTCCCCAAACACACTTGGTTTTCTCATGCCTTCTTTAAAGGCATGCAGTATCCCCACCTACACATCTCCAGCCACCTCCTCCCAGTCCTTCATTTCTCTGAAAAATGCCTATTTATCTTTTATAAGCTGAATTATTTCTTTCTTCTGTGAAGCTTCCCCTGACCAACCCTCCAGCCCCTGACAACCTCACTCCTCTTTCCTTCCCCCTAAACAGACAACAGACTGAGGGACTCTTTCTTGTTTCTCACATCACCAAGGGTAGAGATGGTCTCCTATCACCAAGGGTAGAAATGGAAGCCAGCAGATCTGGAAAGGCATTGCTGTAAGAGAACATATGAAGGAGCTGCAGAGGGCTGAAATATGTTAGGCTCAGTGAGAGTAGAGACAGAAGAGTGAGTGACATCTACAGTAGTAACATTTAAAGGACAGGGAGAAGATGAGGTGAGAAAAAGTGGGTAGTGGGTCTAACATGACTCTAAGATTTTGATACTGGCTGACTTTGAGCTGGTGTCAGCAAACTTGTTATGTAAAGCTTCAGATAATAAATATTTCAGGCTTTGTGGGACATAGAATCTCTCAGAACTACTCAACTCTGCCACTGTGGCACAAAAGCAGCCATAGACAATATATAAATGTATTTGTGCGACTGTGTCACAATGAAACGTTATTTACAGAAAAAGATGGTGGGCTGAATTTGGCCTGTGGGCTGTCATTTGTGAACTCGACCTAGAGAATGGTGATTCCTTTATCAGAAATTGAGGCTCCGGGAGCTGAAGCCTGCTTGTAGATATGGGAAAACTGGTGGAGGTGTGGTTTAATTGAAATTGGATGTGCTGAGATGCTGGCTTGACTTCCATGTTAAAGTGTCCAGAAGACATTTGCTGCAGTTTGAAAGCAGCAAATAAGGAATCAAGGGGCCCCCTCAATGTCACTGATTGTGGTCAGTGTAGGACTCGAAAACATTGTCTCCTGTGGCACCTTGAAAACAAACCAAATAAAAAACCAAACCTGCTCTTTCTCCTGTATCCTCAAACCTCATTAGCAGTAACTTAGGCTGGGATGATGAGGATTATCTGAGATTTCTTGTTTTCCCTTAGGACCCTTTTTCCATTCATTTGGTCCATGTCACATTTCTAATGGTTCAGATGCTGAGCTTTCTTCTTCATTGCTGCTGCCTTACTTTAAGTCCTTATCAGTTTTTGTCTGAACTGCTACAATAATCATTTTAACTTCTCCCAACTTTTGACCTCACCCTACACTACTACTAATATAATATTATTATATACTAATAATCCCTGTACTAACCTTCACTCTTGTGCATTCTCTGTACTATGTTGACCATGAGTTTCAGAGATGCACTGGGGGAATTTGTGCTTCCCTCCTCTGCAAGGTTCTACTGGTTCAAAGGATCTGGTTCCAAGAGGAAGAAGGCTTTTGTGATGGAACACAGCAAGGTGCCTCCTGGTCACTTTTCCTTCCTTGTACCAAGACCACCAGTTAGGCAAGGAAGAGGCACCGTCCTAGCAGGGGTAATGAACCCTAATGATCAAAAAATAGTAGGGCTGTCGGTACATGATGGAGATGTGGAAGAATATATTTGGCACCCAGATGATTCACTAGAGTGTCTCTTGCTTCTCTCTTAATTTTGCTAGTAAATGGACAAGTGCAGAAGCCAGGTTCTCTACTGTCCAATTATGACAGTAAATGGACAAATGCAGAAGCCATATTTTTTAGGTCATGGAACTTTAAACGTCAGGGATAAGACTCAGGGTCACCCCGTCAGGTAAGCCCCTTAGACTAGCAGAGTGCTAGCTGAGAGTGAGAGTAATCTAGAATGGGTAGCTGAGCAAGGAAATGACAAGCATTAGTTGCAGCTCTGAGACTAGCTGTAATCACGGACGCTGTAGTTCACTCTGCTAACCTTCCTTATGTAAATTTTCCCTGGAAAAGACACCATCTAGAAGCCTGGAGGAGCTCTTCTCAGATAGGATGAAGCAAGTGGATCTGAGCAATGCAAGAGCTGAACTCTAGTGGATGCTAAGGTGGAGAGCCCAGATCCCCTGCCCAGGACCAAGGCACCCATGACCACCCATGTCAGGATGTTGTCTGTTGACTGCTCTATTTCAAAACAGAACGGGCTAGCCCCCTTGCTTCAATTTAGGGTGTAGCTAAAGAACCAGCCTCAGGGCTCCCTGAGGGAGAAGCTGAGGCCTTTGTTGCAAAAGCTTCACAGTACAATTCCCCCTACTCCCCAATGCCCAATCCTGCCTCCCTCACTCCCTTACAGGTATGTTCCTGAAGACACTCCACAATAAGCCATCTGCCTGCAAATCTCCATCTCGTGTCTGTTTCCCTGGGATCCCTACCTAGACATCCAATACTGCCATGTTTTCCATGGTGATAATAAGGGAGGGATCATTTCAAGTCTTAAAAGCAAGTAAGCACATTTTTTATTAACGAAAATTGTACTCTTCATTCTTTTGAACTTCAAAACTTATAATGTTTGCTATCTATTGCAACCTCTCTGCTCATAGGCCCAGCTACTTCAGCCACTGACTCATAGGCTCTCCTCAGGCACATCATGTAAGATCCCTGGTCTCATTTTAAACCAGCCAGGAAATTGGGCTCAAACTCCAGACTGGAGACCTTTGAAAATCGTCTTAAAACCACATTAATTCAATTTCTGTTACTTCGGTTGTGTTTCATGCTCTATTTCAAGCTGTCACTTTTTAATCTTCCTGATTTTCATTGTTTATTAAAAGACGAATGATCTAGCATAACGTTGATTCAATCAGCTGGACCAAATACGTGAGATAAAAGCCATGTAATGTTAAAAAGGCTGTCCACCAAATAAAATTTTCCAGGATACAAAACAGGTGGATTAAGGAAACCAAAGTTTTGCCTCATGGTCACTTTATTGCAATAGTCAGTGATGAAGATAAATATGGTCTGAAATTGTGTCCATGTTATGCGTTCAATCAATACATCCTAATAAGGAGGAAGCAGACTTACAAGATAAATATGACCCTGGGCATTTGAATGGGTGGCGTGTCAGCATAACACCCCTAATACTGGCTATAAGAGAGCATGAAAACTCACTCAGACCTCTAGCATCTACATCTAATGCTCAAGGAGATTGGTTTGCATTACATGTTCCCAGTCCATTAATTTTATGTCATATCCAAACTTTAAAAGTTTCTGTGTTTCTTTGGTAAGATTTTCTGTTAGAACTAAAGATTTAGAATTTTGGAATTATCTTCCATTGTAATTACTGACTGCCTTCTGGATTGTAAACTGTCTGCGGTCAGGAACTGTGGCTTATTCTTTTTTATGTCCTGAAGTACCCTGCACAGGAATTTGTAGGTAGTGTGTTACCAATAAGTAATGCTGAATTTAATTAGGGCTGGGAAAGCATTCAGAACTCAATTAGCTGAAACTTCTCATTTTGGAGATGAAGAAAGTGAAGCTCCAAGGAGTAGGAAATAAATTATTTAT
Organism: Equus quagga; assembly: GCF_021613505.1. Lineage (NCBI taxonomy): Eukaryota > Metazoa > Chordata > Mammalia > Perissodactyla > Equidae > Equus > Equus quagga. The sequence continues at coordinate 87,706,256 of NC_060275.1, forward strand.
GGAAGGGCTAAATAGGGCAAACCACATAATATGCGCTAATTAAAATGAGAAAATGTAAGAACTCAAATATAACTTATTTCCTGTTTCGTGCAATTACTTACATCTGATTAGACAGTAAATTGCCCATAATTAATTAAGGAACACTGCTTGTTAAAAAGCACCTCATTTTACAGGATGGCTTATTATAGTTATAAATTTTATCTGATAAACTTTCATTTCCTAAATAATTTTTCTTTGTCAGTAGAAAGCAAAATATCTTAGGTTTATTTGCATTTAAGGGAAAATTTGATGATTTCTTCATTCTTTAAAGTAGGTACCTGCAGACTGATTATCCTTTAAACATTAAATCCTACATATCCATGAAATGTATTACTAATCTGATTTTTGGAACTTTTTGGTAATTAACAGTTGTACATATTGGGTGAAAACATTTTTTAAGATATTATAGGGTAAGTTTCCATAGCAGTTTCTTAGGTTCTACTGTAATAAAATTTGTTCACTTGCTTCCTTGGTTACAGCTATATTTTCCCTTCCATTAGGTGTTTGCTTTGTCAAATATCAAATAAGATTCTAGAACAAATTAAGTGAATTGTAAGCTTAGAGACAGGGCTGGCTTTGTGGGCATGAGACTTCTTATTTGCACAGAGCCCCATGCTTAGAAGGGCTCTGTACTTGTTTTAATGCTCTGCTGTCACTGTCTTAAAAATTCTTAAGAATTCTTTAACAAGGGCCCTGCATTTTCTTTTTGCACTGGGTCCGAGAAATTAAGTAGCCAGTCTTACTTAGAAGTCAATGAAACATCATCAAATTATTATCTTCTCTTCACAATTCTAATAAATATTAAAAATATTTCATTTGTAAAATTCCAATTAAAGAACGCTTGAGAATTGGGGTGTTAGAGTTGAGACTTGGTATCTAAAGCTTTTTTTTCTTTCTATGAGTTAGATGCATTCAACTACTTTTATGTCTCAGTAGACATACAAGTAAATTGTTTTGTTGATGGAGGACCTTGGGTATATTGGTTATAATCCTAGGTTTAAAGATGTATAAAACAGTATAGGTGTTTCTGGAATGGCCAGTGAGCTTCATGTGTCTAGAAACCAGATCTGCCACGTTCACAACTGTTTCCCCAGGGTTTTGCACAGTGCATGGCATACAGTGAGAAGAATTGCTTTTCTAATCAAATCTCTGGCTTTTATAGCTTTAATTTTGAGTATCTTCTTCCTCCTACTTTTAAATGTAGAAAATCAAAGTGAATTGAAATTGCTGGTTACCTGGGACCTGGTTAAATGATATTTTACTGAATACCATGCTGATTGTTGGGATATGTACCAAAAATACCAAATTTGCCAATTTTTATACAGAAATTCTTAGATGGAAGGTATGAGAAGAGAGGAATGAGATTTGGAGATCATGGAGCATAGGGAAATAGGAGAAGGAAGTTGATAACGTCCAGAGAAAACTGAACCCCTGATACCAGCTTACAATTTAAGATTCAAATGAAGTTAGCTCAATCATATGTTCATTAAGAGACTCAACTTCCCTCTTATTCTCTTCAGGGATTCCTAGAAAGAGAAGAGGCTTACAGTTCTTGGAGTCACTTGGTCCTGAGTTACTGCTTGTGCTAAATCAATTGAGTTTGAAAATTATCTTGCCTTGTCTTCAAATACCGTCCCTTTTCCATGCCATAGCTCACCCTAGTGGGGACCTACACAAATGGTAACAGATTTTCATGAAGATTTGGGATGTGGGATGGGTTATTCTTCTCACAAATACAAACACTTTGAATTTAATGTTAATGTGTTCCCATTCCTAAACGTCCTTTTGCCGTCATGAGAGTGGGAATTTCTCACTGAATAACATTTCTTCTTGGGTTCTAGTCACCTACCATGGTACTCTGTGCCCTCCCTCTGTGATCCATGCTGGTCTCCTCCCCTCTCTTCTCTCACTACTGATCCCACTCACTCCCAGGTATTCTATCTCTTTCCACTCCATGACCACGTATCTATGATCTCATGTTAGTTTTATAAATAAAGACAGTTCGCTCCATGATAGGAACTCTGGTGAAAACTGAGGAAAAAAGACTATGAAATACATACTTACAATGAGAATATTTACCCTAAATAAAAATGGTATGGTACACACAGTTCTTTGTCTTGCTCCCCTTCCTCAAATATCTCTTTACTCTTTCCTTAGCCTTCACCTTTCTGTTATATTTTTCATAATCATGGAAGAAAAAATTACTGTGACCAAGAAAAAAGTTTTCTGTTTTTAAAGAGTGGCCCTGAGCTAACATCTGCTGTCAGTCGTCTTCTTTCTTTTTCTTCTCCCCAAAGCCCCCCAGTACATATTGTATATTCTAGTTGTAGGTCCTTCTAGTTCCTCTATGTGGGACACCACCTCAGCACAGCTTGATGAGTGGTAGTAGGTCCACACCCAGGATCTAAACCAGCAAGGTCCTGGGCTGCCAAAGCGGAATGCACGAACTTACCCACTTGGCCACAGGGCCGGCCGCAAGAAAAAATTTTTATAAAAAGTTTTATTCTTACAGTATAGCATAACAAAATCATGTTTTTTCAAACCCTACAGATGAGTGTTAATTAATAACAAACTCATAACAATTGATTAGTAAGGATTTTCAGAGTTAAAGACTGATTTCTTTTATGTTTTCCACATTTTATTTGTTAAACCACTTTATTGAGGTATGATTGACTTACAAAAAGCTGCACATATTTAATATATACAACGTGATGAGTTTGAAGATAAGTATACACCCATGAAATCATCACTACATTCTATGCCATTAACATATCCATCACCTCCAAAAGTTTCTTCCTACATTTTTTGTGTGTGTAATAGGAACACATAACATAAGATCTACCCTCTTGGCAAGTTTCTAAGAATATGATACAGTGTTATTAACTATGGGTACTATGTTGTACAGGAGATCTCTAGGAGTTTTTCATATTGCATAACTGAAACTTAGTACTCTTTGAATAACACCTCCCCATTCCCCCCACCCCAGCCCCTGACAACCACCATTGTACTCTCTGTTACCATCAGTTTGGCTGTTTTAGATTCCTCCTATAACTGGTATCATGCAGTTTTTATCCTGTTGTGTCTGGCTTATTTCACTTAGCATAATGTCCTCCGGGTTCATCCATGCTGTCATGAATGGCAAGATATCCTTCTTTATTGAGAGATTTTTTCATGAACAGATGTTGTATTTTGTGAAATGCTTTTTCTGCATCTATTAAAATGATCATACAATTTTTATTCTTCATTCTGTTAATACGGTTGTATCACATTTACAGTATTGATTTGCCTGTGTTGAACCATCCTTGCTTTCCAGGGATAAATACCACTTGGTCACATGTGTGAGCCTTTAACGTGCTGTTGAATTAAGTTTGCTAATATTTTGTTGAGGATTTTTGCATCTATGTTCATCAAGGATATTAGCCTGTAGTTTTCTTTTCTTGTGGTATCTTTGTCTAGCTTTGGTATTGGGGAGATGCTGGCCTGATAAAATGAGTTTGGAAGTGTTCTCTCTTCTATTTTTTGGAAACATTTAAAAAGCATTGATATTAATTCTTTTTTAAATGTTCAGCGTAAGTCATCTGTGAAGCCCTCTGGCCTGAGTTTTTCTTTGTTGACAGGTTTTCCATTACTCAATCTCATATTTGTTATTGGTCTGTTCAGGCTTTCTATTTCTTCTTCAGCCAGTCTTGGTAGAATGTATGCTTCTAGGCATTCATCCATTTCTTCTAGGCTGCCCAATTTGTTTGTGTACAATTGTTCATAATAGTCTCATGATCTTTTTTTATTTCTGTGGCATCAGTTATAATGTCTCCTCTTTCAATGCTGATTGTATCTATCTGAGTCTTCTCTCTTTTTCTCTTGATCAGTCTAACTCAGGGTTTGTTGACATTATCTTTTTAAAAAAACAACTCTTAGTCCCATTGATTTTTTTTTCTATTGCTTTTTTGTTCTCTATTTCATTTTTGCTGTTCTAATCTTTATTATTTCTTTCCTTCTGTTAATTTTGGGCAGGTTTTTGAGCTTCTTGAAGAGAGGAACACACAAAAAATTTTACTTGGGGGTGATTCATACAGTAGAAAATTAGTGGCATCTGAATTCTATCTTCTTTGGAAGGTGAGATCGTTTGTAATTTGTGAAAACCTGATAGACAATTTGTGCTGTTGGTTTAGCCCTAAAATAGTTTTAAAAGAAAAACTGGCAATATTTGCCCAAGTGTAATCTTCTCTAAGGAAGTACTCCACTCCCACTCCTGCCAAGTGACATTTTCGGGCTCTGTTCACCAACACACCAGGTGCGAACACCAGGAGCTCTGCCCAAAAGCCAGGCAGAAGAAGAGGGAGCCACAGTGACACAGTAAATTTATACACTTCCAAGAGACTCTTGTGCAATAGTATAGTATCCTTCCAGACCAGAGAGGGCTACTTACACATTATTTCTGTCGAGAAGAGCATTTAAATGGAAACTTTTCTGAGGATCCAGGTGGATACTTCATGAATTTTACCTCGTAAAATGAGAAAGCTTAATTCAGTTCTAATAGTTTTGACATGGCCAAGCAATGCATTTTCAAATTTGTGAGCAATCTGTAAAATACTATAATGCTCATGCTTGATGATGATCAGTGATTAGAAGAAGGGAAAGGCAAGAACACATACGTCTCACATGAGGAGCTTTTCAAATGAGCAGATTCTCCACATTTTGTCAGAAATTATGACCACTATGTATATAAAAAGGTGAAAGTTCAGATACAACAAGCAGAGCAGATGATTCTTATGCAAATAGTCCACACTCTGAGATAAACCAGAAGAAATTCCACCTGGTATTAACAGTCCAAAGAGGATATGTTTTGCTATTCCATTCAGATTTTTACGTCAATTAGCATGATTCCATCCTCTTCTTCAGAGTAATTGAATCAGAACATCCATGGGTGTGACTCCAAAAGAAATCATTTTAAGTCCATTGGTTTCCTACTGGATTTGGGATCCAGTTCTCCAGAGCTGTGTTTCTCAAAGTTGGTTTAAGAATCACTTGTATCAGCACCACCTGAGAGCTAGATAAAAATGTAGATTTCAGGTTTATGGACTCAAAAATTTCTGGGATGAAGTCTACAAAAAAACACAATTTTTAACTAGTTCTGTCCCTGATGTCTGAAATTATACTGGAAAATTAGCTTTGTTCATGGTAAAGCAGCAAAGGATCAAAGCTAAAGTAAAAACAGTTATAGGGCTGGCCGTCCTATCAAGCATGTCAAAGATTCAGATCAGGCAGATCATGAAAACCAACAGGATGTCAGGCTCATATTAGAGGATATGAGAAAGACCGGCTTACTCCATAATCTGTAATGCCAGGGTAAAGAGCAAATGGTGAGAATCAGCAAGAGGCTGACAAGGGGACATGGAGGTCTCTCTGGGGAGTTCTAAGGGCTATGATCTGAGCACAGCATAAATTCAAGAGCTGTAGGGCTGACTCTCAGAGTCAGAGTTTAGTCATAGGATAAGGAGGTGAATTTTGTGAGTTTTTTTTTCTTGTCATTTTCTCAATCAAGGCTCTAGGGTTTGGAAGGTAGAGAGAACGATTCAGGCTACAAAGGGAAAAGGAAAATTTACTGTAAGGGAAAGTTTACTGAAGGACACTCATAGAGTGAAAAATGAATGAAATCTAAAAAATGTATCGGTTCAATGTTAGAGACAGAGGGTATTTCTGAATTGAAAGAGGCTCTAAATGCCTATAAAGAGGAGCTTAAAGACTGTCACTCTGGTCAGCTGCTCTCCACTTTTCTGGAGTATTCTAGCTTTTCTTTTTTTTTATTGAGGTCATATTGGTTTATAACATTATATAAATTTCAGGTGTACATCATTATATTTCGATTTCTGTGTAGACTACATTGTGTTCACTACCAAAAGTCTAGTTGCCATCCATCACCATACATATGTGCCCCTTTACTCTTTTTGCCCTCCCCTGCCCCTTGTTCCTCTGTTAACCACCAATCTGTTCTCAGTATCTGTTTATCTTTTACCTATGAGTGAAGTCATATTGTAATTGTCTTTCTTGGTCTGAGATTTCCATTAGCATAATATCCTCAAGGTCTATCCATGTTATTGTAGCTTTTCTGTTTTAAAATTAATATTTCTTTCTTTGATTTCCATTCAGTTTTCCAAAATGGAAATTTAATTAGCTAAGCCAACTGTTGGTGTGTTTGTTTCTCCAAGTTGTTCAGCCTGTGGATCAGGTTGCCATCACTGATCCAATCAATTGTGGTGGGAGAAGCTGAGGACATGGAGTAGGGGAACCAGCCACGTGATTAAAAAATGGTTGCTCAGGAAACAAGGGGTGCTGGGAGAGACAGATTCCTTTAAACCACAGAGGTGGGCGATAGGCAGAGTAAACATGTTTGAGCCTTTCTCTTTTTAACTGAACCACTTATATCAGCATTAGTTTCACATGGGAACATGATAACTTTGACCTCTCACATTAGGGTGAACAAGAGAAACAGAGAGACTGACCTGGCTAGGAATTCAGGGAAAGAGCAGGAGCCCTAATACCTGGACAGGACACTGTCTGGTGACTGAAACTCAGGAAGACAATCAGAACCCATTGCTTTGGCCTGTATGTCAGTAAATTTGCATACCTCAGGATTACGTCTGCATAAACAACTTGATGGGTTTTCACCTTTTTATTTAATTCTTCTGTGGAATTTGGGATAAGTGTGTGTGATTTCAGACTATGCTTTAGTGCTCTTTTACCAACTGCAACACTGATGACTTGGGATCTCAAATCTTGCTGACATTAAAATGACTTCTTTATGGATACAGTTCAGTAGATCTATATAATTTTCTCTTCTTAGCTTGTGTAGCTGGTTGGAAAAAGTCTACATGATGCCAGCAATTCCCGTATTTCAGTATGACAGATGTGTCTTTCTGCTTACATTCTACAGTGAATCCTTTTGAGACAGCAAAGACTAGCTTTATTTAGACTTGTGAAAATGTGAAGATCTTCCAGCCACTCTCTCCTCTCTTTAAGACAAATAATATGACAAATAGTTTTCCCCTTCTTCCACCATGAGAAATTCTGATCCTACATTGTCTGTGTGCCTTTGAGAAAATCAGTGGCTGACTTTCTGAGGCCAAATTAGAAGAATAATAATTATTAAATTATCTCAATTATGTTCAATAATGAAGAAAGGAGAAAATATATCTAAAAGGGTAAAAGTGAAACATCTAGAAGTAAAAACATTGCTTCATATATCCAGGGACCAGATTCTAGTCCCAACTGTGACATTAACACTGTCTTCTTAGACAATGTCATCTAAAACTCCTGAAAAATTGAGTTGAATTGGTTCTATAAACTATACAGTATTAGAAGTTATGTGAATATATATGCATATGAATATATATGTGTGTATATATGTAAATGTATGTATATATGTGTGTATAGTCATGTGCCACATAACTGTTTTGGTTAATGACAGACGACATATATGACAGTGGTCCCATAAAGTTAGTGTCATATAGCCTAGGCGTGCATTAGGCTATCCCATCTAGTTTTGTGTACGTACAGCCTATGATGTTTGCACAATGATAAAATTGCCTAACAACACATTTCTCAGAACACACCCCCTTTGTTAAGTGACACATGACTATATACATAAAATATGTTACGTATATACTTTGCCATCAGAAAATTCAAATTTCCTATATCATTTCTTTGCAAGCTCAGGCTCCATCTTTGGAAGACCCAGGGCTATGTGCCAAGGACCTTGAACCTCAGTCAACAGTCAATGTTTATTAAGCCATCTATAGAGCTATCAACCCATTCAACCTCCTCCAGACTTCAAGGTACTAGATAGCAACATGGTGAGGTTTGATATCTGAAAGGAGAGGAAATAAGAAGCCATTCCAATTCTATTCTTTTTGTTGTTATCTGTTGGTCTGTTCTTTATTTTAAGTTCTGGTTTTCATTCTATGGAAGTGATGTTAGGCAATGAGTTCCTTAGGGAAAGTAGCATGTATCCTCATCTATCCCCAGGAACTAGTGGGGTACTCAATAAGAATTTGAAAGCATGAATTCATGAACATATTCATGAATATACTTCAGAGACCAAAAATTCTAGAAGCTTCTCTGTGATCCGTGCCCTTTGAGGAGAGCTCTGTCCAAGGTTTATTATGAAAGATAAAACCAGGGACCTGAAGAATTGAATGTATTCCTCTTCTCTTCAAACTTCACTCTGTTGGGGCAGTGGAGGACAATAGAGAGAAGAGAAAATAGAGGAAAAGGAAGAGAGTGAGGAATTGAGAAAAACATTGTAGAGTGCTGTATGCATGGTCAAAGAGGAAAAAAGTTAGACTCCAGATGGTGCATCAGAGTGGCATTACCACTAGCTTTCCCAAGACTTCCACCCCCTCACTTCAAATACAAGTCTCTTCTCTTTTAGCAATAATGAAAATGTTGTACTGATGACATGGGTGAATACTAACCCAGTTGAAATACCAATTTTGTAAAGAAAATTTAGAAAGAAAACCAATTCTATTCAAATTTCTCATTCCCGTGGCTAGTCAAACTTTTCTTAGGTTTAAATTATAGCAAAGGAGAGAGCATTATTTATAGTTGACTTTGTCATTGTGGGAAAACATGTAACCTCAACCTCGAGGGATGCTGGGACTTTAGAGGCAAGCTGGCAAAGAAAGGAGCGTATGTTAGGACAAGTTGGCACCAGGGAACTGGAGAGAAATGTGAACCAGGCTACTTGTGGTTGTCTTTGCAAAGGCATTTAGCTTTTAGGTCATTTTTATTGACACTAGTATCCAGTTACAGTCATGTGGCCACAGGGAGCTTAAGGTCTGAACACTGCCATTCTATTTGATTATTGTTGCCTATATGTTGTAAAATGGGTGAGTTTTATGCCCAGAAATTTCAGTACATTATTTCTTTTGGAGGCATGACAATCTCAGATCCTTTCATAAATGCCATCTAGTCATCTTAATTCAGGCACTCCATGGAAGTCTATAAAATTATAAGAGAGTTAAATGAAATACATGTTGGATTTTAAAAGCTACCTCTAATTACCAGTGAATATCTCCCCAGAGGTCTCTTCTAGGCTTATGGACAATGGTAGCCATTATAGTCCATTACAGAGTAAAATTAGCACTTAGGCAAAATTTGGTCATTTTATAGAATCCCAAGGAGTCTATGATGTTTCTGGTTTTCAAAGCAGGTTCTGAAAAATTATCTATGCTGTGACACCATGGACATAAAATTAGATCCTTAAATGTAGCTAGACTCATTGCTACTATAAAGCTAGCAAGCCAAAATTTTTTCAGAGGTAACGAAATAGAGGAAGAAGGAATAGTTTCCAAACCTATGAGTAACAAAAATTTGACAATTACTACAAAAAGAAAATTAAGAAAATAAACGAACCTTTATGTTTGATCTTGATCATAGCACGAAGAAGGTTGCTCCTCAGAAAAAGTGGCGCCTCTTTATTGCTCAGCAAATAGAAAATGTTACATCTGTGAGCAATCAGGGAATAATAGCAATTAAAAAGTAACCCTAGTATTTAAATAAGACCTGGTCAAAATCCACTACTGGAAACTCAGGACTTCTCTTTTAAATCCTTCTTTTCCAAGGTTATTTTCAACTAAGTGATGGAATCTCAGTGTTTCTTTGCAGAAATATTTCAACTGAAAAGAGGAATGTGTGCCTTTGGCCCAGTTACCCCGGCCTTTCTAAATTCACTCATGTTTCTGGCCCAACGTCCACACATTTTCCTGATCCGGTTGGTCATCTTGCTACACTTCCCCAATGACTTGATAAAGCAGGGCTTGAACTTGCCCTACCACACCACAAGCATGACTGACTTGAAACACTTGTCTTAAGTTTTTCTCTTTCTAGATGAAGTTTCTAGTAACAGGAACAGCTCCTTCTACCATGGAAATATTGAACCTGGCATCAAATCTTGGTAAAAATCTAACACGCTATAGTGATTCCAAAACTTTTCTGAGTCTCTTCTTTGAGAGTCTAATGGGGGCAAAAACAAGAATGCATATGCAGATGATAATTTGCCAAAAGTTCAGAAAGTTAAAAAGACCCAGAACCCAGATGAAGAATTCCAGAAGTAGAGCCTTGGGTCACTAAAGTGTCTAGATGCCCAGCTATTACTGTATTTTTATATTAGCTATTGCTAACAGAGTTGCAATATGAAGTTGGAGTTGCGCAAGAGTTTTGCTATGTCTCATAAATCTAAGATATTGTTGAAGTCTGTCTAGTTTGTTGTGCTCAAAAGAGTACGAAATGTCAGAGGCTTAATTTGCCTTAACCTTTTTGCAGTTTGTGGAGTAATTTGCTTTTTTGTCTTCATTCTGGTATCCCAGAAAACCCTGAATGACAAAATGTTACAGAGACCATATCAAATCTGGCAGGTTTGGACCATGATGATGAATGATGGATACCTTCTGGCTCCCCAGTGAGGATGCATGGATCAGTGAAAACTATATCATATGAATCTTTGAGGTCACTGAGCCCAACTTACAACCAAATTCAGGATCCCCTCAACAGCATTCCTTGACCTGTTGTTTTCAAGCCTCTGCTTAGACACCTCAGTGAGGGAGGGTTTATTTACTCCTCAAGTGAGTCATTGTATTTTTGCAGAGCAGACACTATTAATAAAATAAATGTATAAATATTAATAAGGTAAATTTTATTTATTCCTTCATGTTGAGCTGAAATCTTCCTCCTTTTAACTTCCATCCTATAATCTCCACAAGAAAATAAATGGTGCATAGTTTTCAACAATACAAGCAATGTTCTTTTGTGCTTGCTCCTTCTCCTTAGACTTATTATAGACTTATTTAATTTTCATATAACTCCTGTGCAATTACAGATTTCATTAAAAGCAATAACAGATACTGATATGAAGAGCACCATGGCAATGCATCTCAAAGCTAGAGGTGATAAACATTGGCAGTATGCATGGTGCTTAGGAGCACAGACTCTGAGGCTAGGCCACGGTGTTTGGAGTCCCAGCTCTGGCTTTTGCTCACTGTGTATGCTCTGGTGAGCTGCTTAACCTCACTGCGCCTCAGCAAAACGCAGCTGCTAGTATCTGCCTCATAGCCTTGGGAGGATCAAGTGATCCATCTCTAAAATGTTTATAACAATGCCTTGCTTATAAAAATAACACTTTGTCTCAATGTGAAGAAAAATGTTAACAATCAAAAGAGAAGAGTATATTTCCTGGCACAAATACGTAGAAATTTGAGCAGAAGTGAGATGTCTGCTTTTGTAGATTGAGGGTGCAGTCCTGCATCGTGTACCTGTTTGAGTTACGATTGAATTAACGCATCGCTCAAATTTAAGATCTCAATCTGTACCTAATCCAAGGCAAATTTCTGGAAGATTAGGCTTGTAACGCTTCCCTGTAATGCTTTAAAATATGTAAGGATTGGCAACAGTGACACCTTATACAGCTCCTGTTCCGTCTCATACTTTGGACCTCCTTTATTTGGATTTTGTGATCATTCAGACAGTGAAAAGTCTCCATTGATGGAAAAAAAAAATGCCTTGTGGAGCCAAAGAGGAAGACAATGCACGTACGTAAGGCAGCTCCTGGCACCTTCATCTGGAAACGGTAAATGGCCCTATCTGCTCACACCAGCAGGCTGGCAGCTATGAAATTAAGCATTTTGAAAGAAACAAAGCTTCATTTCTTTAAGAGTATTCTATAGTTCACCAACCTGGTCACTGAGTTTGGCTTTTTTTCCTTTCCAGAACACAAAAATAGCAATAATAATAATAAAAGGTATTCTGAACTTTTTTTCATACAGCTTTGCCAGATTCTGTGGACATCCTCTTTCAACAACTTGTCTAGAGCTCTCAACATTTCTAACTAATTTAACACTCCTACGCAGAGCTCTTGTGTCATCAGTCTCATTTCTCTTCCTCGCAGCTGCATTTCCCAATAATTCCATCCCGTTCACTGAGTTCCACAGGTAGCTTCTGTTTCTTCAAGGTTGGAAACAGGCCTCCCATGGGATAATGAAGGCGCCCATGGCTGGCTGCAAGATTCCCTTTTACCACTGGACTCTTAAGACTCCAAAATATTCTTCATCATTTGGCATAGCAGACAGCCCGCAGCAGCCATTTGGTTTTATAATCGGCGGAACAGATTATTTCAGTGCAAGAAGGAGCTGTGGTCTGAGGTTGGGCATGAAGTTTATTTTCCATTTTCTACTGAGAGATGAATGAGCACCTGAATGAGAATGAAAAATTAAGTCCTACAGCTTTTCTATTCAATTTCTAGTCATTAACCTTTTCTAACTAAGGCTATTATAAATTGGGAACTTGTTCTTAATTTTCTACAGTTTATTTTCTTCTCTCATGCCTGTCAAGCCAGAACTTTGGATCTTGTAAATGGTGTGGATATCATTAGAGGAGACACAAATGACGAAGATTCCAGATTAATCCCTGTTCTTAGAAGCCAGAGAGAAGGAAGGCAATCTCCAGCAAGCCAGCCTCTGTTTCTAGACAAAATGAGGTCCATCTGAAACCTCATTCCAAATGGCTGCAACCAACAGTACCAGAAGACATGCCTGTGGTACCCACAGTTACGTTTGTTTAGAATTGTTGCAATTTGTACTCCTGGACACTATATGCAGTCTTGTTTTTAATAGTGCCAAGATTAATAATGCTAAGATTAAAGGTCATGAAAATGTAACACTGGATTTGAAAAGCCACATACAACCCCAAATCTCTGGTCTGAGAGAGTTCGACAGCCCAGGGAATAGATTTAGAACCCAGTTTCATGCTTTGGTTAGTCTTCAAAGTTAGCATTGAGCTGCATGCAAGCAGAATGATCTTGCACCAAATAACACCCAGTCATTTTCTCGATTCTCAATATTTCCTCTCTGTCACTGGTTCACTATAGGTCTGTCCCTGGGTTCAAGTGATGATTATGAAACAACAGAATTTCTCCTGTGAAAATCCCCCAAACAAATTAGAGAAAATATTCAGAAGATAAAAGTCATATTCTGAAAATTCGTTGGTGAGAACTAGGAAAGTAATTCCTTTAGAAGAACAATGCTGTGATGTTTGGTTGGTCAATAGCTGGCTCAATCCACAAAAGCCTACTTTTTATATTTCCAAACTACTTTAGTAATTCATTCCATCACCAACTATTTGTTGAGTGTTTGTGAGGGATCAGGCACTGTGTTGAGCACTGAGAATACTGTGATGAATAAAAAACTGCCACTGTTCTCAAGGAGTTTACTGTCTACCAGGGAGAAAAGTACCTGACAATTGGGAGATAGTAAGATAAACTGTATTTCAGAGGCTAATTCAAAACCTGGATCTTCTCTTCCTACCTTTATGACACGGCTAATCAAAATGAGTTTTCCTTTCCTGGCCCAAGCACATTGCTTTTCAGAGAAAATGGAGTACAAATTTGTGAGACTGTTAGCCCCTGCTGGTGATCTTTGAGAATCATAGAGAATGGGAAAATTATTGGAAGACTCAGGTCAGGGAAATATCTTCAGGTTATCAAAAAGACTATGATGTCATTTCCGTAAAATATTAACTAGTAAGTGTGATGTCAATCTCAAGTAAGCTTTTGGGAAACATTATTGAAGAAATAGTTTGTGAGCACCTAGAAGTGAAAACAGAGATTACTAGGGATTCACCAAAAAGCAATGAAATTATTTATTTTGATACGATTATTTGACTAACAGAGCAAAGAACGGAAATTGATGGAAATTTAAATTTTACCAAGACACTTGACAAAATCTGTCACTATAACATTGTGCATAAACAAGAGATGGAATAAGATAGTACTCTCTAAAGCACAATTCATCCAATTGAATCAATTTGTTTTTTAAGTCAAAGTATCCAAGCGTGCAACACAGCTCTGCCCTAGTCAATGTTTATCGTGACTTGGAGAAGATATGGGAAGTATGCTCACCCAATTTAAGGATGAGGAAAATCAAATCCAGAGGGATGGGGAGTATTGAATGACAGCCTCAGGATATTCAAAGATTTTCACAGTCTATAAGGAAACACACAAATCAAAGCTATTAGAAAGAAGATGACATATATGGACGACATTAAAATAATCTAACATAAGAATAATATTACCCTCAAAGTAGAAGTGCCAATAAATCTAAAAGGAAAAATATGTAGAGATAAAGTATAAAGATCATTTCAATTTTTTTATTGAGCTGTAATTGACATATAACATTATATTAGTTTCAGGTGTACAACATAATGATTTGATATTTGTATATACTACAAAGTGATCACCACAATAAGTCTAGTTATCTTCCAACACCATACAAAGTTACAAAAATTTTCTTCTTGTGATGAGAACTTTTTTCTTTTTTACTTTTTATTGAGATTATGATAGTTTACAACCTTGTGAAATTTCAGTTGTATGTTATTGTTTGTCAGCCATGTTGTAGGTGCACCCCTTCACCCTTTGTGCCCACTCCCCACCTCCCCTTTCGCCTGGTAACCACTAATCTGTTCTCTTTGTCTACATGTTTAACTTCCACATATGAGTGGAGTCATACAGAGATTGTCTTTCTCTATATGGCTTATTTCACTTAACATAATTTCCTCAAGTTCCATCCGTGTTGTTGTGAATGGGACGATTTTGTCCTTTTTTATGGCTGAGTAGTATGGCATTGTATGTATATACCATATCTTCTTTATCCAATCATCAGTTGATGGGCACTTAGGTTGCTTCCACATCTTGGCTATTGTAAATAATGGTGCAATGAACATAGGGGTGGATGGGACTTTTGGAATTGCTGATTTCAAGTTCTTTGGATAGATAGTCAGTAGTGGGATGGCTGGGTCATATGGTATTTCTATTTTTAATTTTTTGAGAAATCTCCATACTGTTTTCCATAGTGGCTGCACCAGTTTGCATTCCCACCAGCAGGGTATGAGGGTTTCTTTTTCTCCACAACCTCTCCAACATTTGCTAGTTTTTGTTTTGGTTGTTTTTGCTATTCTAACGGGTATAAGGTGATAACTTAGTGTAGTTTTGATTTGCATTTCCCTGATGATCAGTGATGATGAACATCTTTTCATGTGCCTATTGGCCATCTGTATATCTTCTTTGGATAAATGTCTGTTCATGTCCCCTGCCCATTTTTTCTTTTTTTTAAAGATTTTATTTTTTTTTTCCTTTTTCTCCCCAAAGACCCCCGGTACATAGTTGTATATTCTTAGTTGTGGGTCCTTCTCGTTGTGGTATGTGGGATGCTGCCTCAGCATGGCTTGATGAGTGGTGCCACGTCCGCGCCCAGGATTCGAACTGACGAAACACTGAGCTGCCTGCAGCAGAGCGCGCAGACTTAACCACTTGGCCACGGGGCCAGCCCCCTCCCTGCCCATTTTTTGATCAGGTTGTTTGGTTTTTCGTTGTTGAGTTGTGTGAGTTCTTTATATAGTATGGAGATTAACCCTTTGTCAGATATAAGACTTACAAATATTTTTTCCCAATTAGTGGGTTGTTTTTTTGTTTCAATCCTGTTTTCATTTGCCTTGAAGAAACTCTTTAGTCTGATGAAGTCCCATTTGTTTATTCTTTCTATTGTTTCCCTTGTCTGAGAAGAGATGGTGTCCAAAAATATCCTTTTGATACTGATGTCAAAGAGTGTACAGCCTATATTTTCTTCTAGAAGTCTTATAGTTTCAGGTCTTACCTTTAGGTCTTTGATCCATTTTGAGTTTATTTTTGTGAATGGTGAAAAAGAATGGTCAATTTTCATTTTTTACATGTGCTATCCAATTTTCCCAGCACCATTTGTTGAAGAGACTTTCTTTTCTCCATTGTAGGCCCTCAGCTCCTTTGTTGAAGATTAGCTGTCCACAGATGTGTGGTTTTATTTCTGGGCTTTCAATTCTGTTCCATTGATCTGTGCACTTGTTTTTGTACCAGTACCATGCTGTTTTGATTACTGTAGCTTTGTAGTATGTTTTGAAGTCAGGGATTGTGATGCCTCCAGCTTTGTTCTTGTTTCTCAGGATTGCTTTAGCGATTCAGGGTCTTTTGTTGCCCCATATGAATTTTAGGATGCTTTGTTCTATTTCTGTAAAGAATGTCATTGGGATTCTGATTGGGATGGTGTTGAATCTGTAGATTGCTTTAGGTAGAATGGACATTTTAACTATGTTTATTCTTCCAATCCATGTGCATGGAATGTATTTCCATCTCTTTATGTCGTCATCAATTTCTTTCAGGAAGGTCTTATAGTTTTCATTGTATAGGTTTTTCACCTCCTTGGTTAAATTTACCCCAAGGTATTTTATTATTTTTGTTACAATTGTGAATGGGGTTGTGTTCTTGAGTTCTTTTTCTGCTAGTTTGTTGTTAGAGTATAGAAATGCTAGTGATTTATGTATGTTGATTTTATACCCTGCAACTTTGCTGTAGTTGTTGATTATTTCTAACAGTTTTCCAATGGATTCTTTGGGGTTGTCTATATATAAGATCATGTCATCAGCAAACAGTGAGACTTTCACTTCTTCACTTCCTATTTGGATTCCTTTTATTTCTTTTTCCTGCCTAATTGCTCTGACCAAAACTCCAGTACTATATTGAATAAGAGTGGTGAGAATGGACACCATTGTCTTGTTCCTGTTTTCAGGGGGATGGCTTTCAGTTTTTGCCCATTGAGCACGATGTTGGCTGTGGGTGTGTCATATATGGCCTTTATTATGTTGAGGTACTTTCCTTGTATACCCAGTTTATTGAGAGTTTTTATCATAAATGAATGTTGGATCTTGTCAAATGCTTTCTCTGAGTCTATTGAGATGATCATGTGGTTTTGTTTCTAATTTTGTTAATGTGGTGTATCACATTGATTGACTTGCAGATGTTGAAACCATCCCTGTGTCCCTGGTATAAATCTCACTTGATCGTGGTGTATGATCTTTTTAATGTATTGCTGTATCAGGTTTGCCAGAATTTTGTTGAGGATTTTTGCATCTATGTTCATCAGTGATAATTGCCTGTAGTTTTCCTTCTTTGTGTTGTCCTTGTCTGGTTTTGGGATCAGGGTGATGTTGGCTTCATAGAATGTGTTAGGAAGTGCCCCATCTTCCTCAATATTCTGGAATAGTTTGAGAAGGATAGGTATTAAATCTTCTTTGAATGTTTGGTAGAATTCTCCAGAGAAGCCGTCTGGTCCTGGACTTTTACTTTTGGGGAGGTTTTTGATTACTGTTTCAATTTCTTTACTTGTGATTGGTCTCTTCAGATTCTCTATTTCTTCCTGATTCAATTCTGGGAGGTTGTAAGATTCTAAGAATTTATTCATTTCTTCTAGGTTGTCCAATTTGTTGGCATATAGTTTTTCATAGTATTCTCTTATAATCTTTTGTATTTCTGTGGTATGCAATGTGATTTCTCCTCTTTCATTTCTAATTTTATTCATTTGAGTCTTCTCTCTTTTTTTCTTAGTGAGCCTGGCTAAATGTTTGTCAATTTTGTTTATTCTCTCAAAGAACCAACTCTTTGTTTCATTGATCCTTTCTACTGTCTTTTTTGTTTCAATTTCATTTATTTCTGCTCTAATTTTTATTATTTCTCTCCATCTACTGACTTTGAGTTTTGTTTGTTCTTCTTTTTCTAATTCTGTTAGGTGTCATTTGATATTGCTTATCTGAGATTTTTCTTGTTTATTGAGGTGAACCTGTATTGTACTGAATTTCTCTCTTAGGACAGCTTTTGCTGCCTCCCAAATGAGCTGGTATGACATGTTTTCACTTTCATTTGTCTCCAGATAATGCTTGATTTCTCCTTAAATTTCTTCAATGATCCATTGGTTGTTCAATACCATGTTGTTTAATCTCCACATTTTTGCACCTTTCCCAGATTTATTCTTGTAGTTGATTCCTAGTTTCATAGCATTACGGTTGGAAAAGATGCTTGATATTATTTCAATCCTCTTGAATTTGTTGAGGCTTGTGTGATGAGAACTTTTAAGATTTATTCCCTTAGCAACTTTCAAATGTGTAATACAATATTGACTATAATCACCATGCTGTATGTTACATCCTCATGACATTTATTTTATAACCCTCATGCACTGTTGGTGGGAATGCAAATTGGTGCAGCCACTATAAAAAACAGTTTGGAGGTTCCCCAAAAAATTAAAAATAGAACTACTATATGATCCAGCAATTCCACTTCTGGATATTTATCCAAAGAAAATGAAAACACTAGTTCAAAAAGACATGCACCCTTATGTTCATTGCAGCATTATTTACAACAGCCAAGATGTGGAAACAACCTAAGTGTACATCAAAGAATGACTAGACAAGAAGATGAATTGTATATACACACACACACACACACACCATGGTATAAAATAAAATACCATAGAATACTAGTCTGCCATAAAAAAGAATGAAATCTTGCCATTTGTGACACCATGGATGGACATTGAGGGTGTTATGCTAAGTGAAATAAGTCAGAGAAAGACAAAAGGCTTATGATTTCACTTACAGGTAGAATCTAAAAAACGAAACTCATAGATACAGAGAACATATTGGTGGATGCCAGAGGGGAGGGGTCTGGGGAGTGGGAAGGAGGCAAAAGAGGTCAAGAGGTACAAACTTCATGTCAATTTTTCTTGAAATGAAGAGAAAAATTTTTCTTCTCATTACATGCCAGGAAAAACTGAAGCAGAAAGTTAGACAGTAACACACATTCTAATTGCTGAATGTCAAGGTTAATTTCAACAGAAAGTTCGATATCAAGACATATTCTAGTTATTGAATTTCCAAAAAGTAAGTCATCCTCAAGTGGGAAGAATCAGGCTGGTTCAGTTTCCTCTCTAGTGACAGCTCTCAAAGACAAAGGAGACTTGTCCCCAAATTTGAGTAAAAGAAAGTGACCCAAGAATTTCATTTCCCGTGAAGCTGTCAACAAGTACAAAGGCAGAGAACCTTCATTCTCAGACATGAAAGATATTAAGAAAATTCACACCTCTGAGTTCTTCTTGAAAATAAAATCTAACCAACTAAAGGACAACTCCCAATTTGGGAATATATGGAGAAAAGACTGAGAGTGAGCATTGAAGTCATTTATACATGAAACCTATGAATAGTGCGTTGGTGGTTGAAGAACAGAATATAAATGTTAGAAACTCTTTAAACATAAGAAAATAAGATAAAAATTTGCAATCAGAGAAAAGATACGTACTTGTAAGTTGGGAAATATATAATCTTTTTTAATTTTTAAAATGTTTTGGATCTATTTTTGTCTATTTGTTAGTTTTTGTTTTTAGTTAATGGCCTTTAAAAAAGAGTAGTTTTAGTTTTACAGAAAAATTAAGCAGAAAGTACACAGTGTTCATATATTCCTCCTCCTAAACACAATTTCCCTTATTTTTAACATCTTGTATTAGCATGGTCCATTTTGTTACAACCGATGAACCAATATTGATAATTATTAACTAAAGTCCGTAATTGACATTAGGGTTTACTCTTGGTGTACATCCTATGGGTTTTGACAAATGTATAATGACATGTATCCACCATTACACTATCATAGAGAATAGTTTCATTGCCCTAAAAATCTCCTGTGTTCCATTAATTTATCTGTCCTTCCATCTCTCTCCCTGACTCCTTGGCAAACGCTGATCGTTTTACTGTTCCATAGTTTTGCCTTTTCACATAATATTTTAAAGCAGTAATTTAATTGATACTGTATAAAATAGAAACATATAATAAAAAATTCATATGGCTTTCATCCCTAATAGTTTTCATTTCTTTTTCTTAACTTTAGAAAAAATTATCTTGTATAAAGTAACACTTATTTGAAGCTTACAATTAATTTCAGTTTTAATTCTTTTCCTTTTAAAGTTCAAGAGAAATATTTTTATACTGTTAAATTTAAAATAGTATGCATAGTATGATCGTATTTCTATTAATTTTTTTCTGAAGATATCTGTCTGTTCATTTACCCAATTGCACATATACATAGAGATATATCTGGAATCATATTCAACAAATATCATAAATTTATTCTGGGGCATTGGAATTTTAGGTAATTTGTAGCTGTTTGTAAGTTAATTTAGAGCTGTTTTTCTTTATATATATATCACAGGCATGTATCTTTTCAACAAGAATTATTATTTTAAAAAATAAAATCGAATATATTAAAATAAACATAATGAGATTATGCAAAATTTTTCATCTGGGTCAAAAATGCATATCATAACTACAAGATAGGGAAGTGAAGGCTAAAAGCTTGAAACTTACTTTTATTATAGATGAAGGTGAGTTTAAAGAGTGTGCTTCAAAAGCTTAATAAAATATTACACTGTATTAATAATGTCAAAACTAGAAAGTCCCTGTGTGTTCTAAAGACCACATCTAGGATTTTTTTGTTTTTGTTTTTTTTTGCTGAGCAAGATTAGCCCTGAGCTAACATCTGTGCCAATCTTCCTCCACTTTATATGTGGGTCACTGCCACAGCATGGCTGACCAGTGGTGTAGGTGCACTCCCAGGATCTGAACCCATGAACCTGGGCTGCCGAAGTGGAACCCACCAAACTTAACCACTACACCACAGGACTGGACCCCACATCCGGAATTTTGAGTTTAGCTCTGGATGCAAATTCAAATGCTTTCATAGAAGAGTAACTAGGATTTTGAAAGAATCAAAACTAATTCATGAAACGCTATCTTATGAAAGACTTAGTATTCTTGTTCTTTGTGATTTTGGAGAATTCATTATGTATTAACAGGTAGAAACTCCGGAGAAAAATAATTTGACTCAGTGATACAAACCTTCCTGAAAGGACTCTGCACCATCAACATCTGAGAATAACTTGGTCAACCTTTTGGCAGGGATGTTGTGGTAAGAATTCAAACCTCAGCCAGGCTATAAGACTGAAAGATCTATAAGTCTCTAAAATATGATCGGTTTTAAGACCTGAGTCTGGAAACAAGCAGAGATGATGTGATGAGCCCAGTGCTTTCACAATCAAATAAATCTATTGAAAACCATACAGACCCTACATTGGGTAATTATCACCAATTGTGAACCACAAGCGTTTCAACAAACAGTTGTTAGCTTTCATCACTCCAAATATTTGGAAAGATTTTTCTTCTCAAGGGGCATTGGTAGAAGAATGGGGAAAGACTATGTACTAATTAAAATGTATATACGTATATATATATATATATATATAATATATATATATATATATTTTTTTTTTTTAAGACTGGCCCTGAGCTAACATCTGTTGCTAGTCTTCCTCTTTTTTTTTTCTCCCCAAAGCCCCAATACATAGTTGTGCATCCTAGTTGTATATCTTTCTAGTTCTTCTATGTGGGACGCTGCCTCAGCATGTCTTGATGAGCAGTGTATAGGTCCGTGCCCAGGATCCGAACTGGTGAACCCTGGGCCACTGAAGTGGAGCACACGAATTTAACCACTATGCCACTGGGCCAGCCCGGAGATGTATATTTTTTTAAGCGATAAGCTTTTATGATCTAAGCAAAGACACTATTGCTTGCCTCTCAATTTTTCTTCTTAGCTTGCTTCTCAAAATTCAAATTGAGGAAAAATTTATAATTTATGTGCACATAACATATGCAAATGTATGACTAAAGGGCAGTGTTTGTGGAAATAACATGGATGTCTGCTTCTGTATCTCTATCTTTCACACACTGTACCTTTTCCTTTCTAGATTGTGGAGATATATAAGTCAAAGGGGTCTTAGCAATCATTTAATCCAACCACTTCATTGAGCCAATGAGGAAATTGACGCTCAGAAAGGTTAAGCAACTTGCCCAAAGTCACATCGTTCCTAAAGGAGCTGATTCTAAAGCTCAGGACTCTTGACTCCCAGCCCAGAGTTCTTTACCTCACTTCAAGGACTGAATTCTCTGTGCCTTTATTTTCTCTCCTTATATTAGCTTCTTGATATAGTGCCACGCTTTGTGCAAAAGCCTTTTTCCATACATACCGGTTGCAGACATTTCGAATAAGCTACAATCTTTGGCATTCTCCTGTTTATGCGTACGTACTAGAGTGCTGTGCCTGTCTAGTCTCTTTATTTGAATTTTGTGTTCTTTGCAAAAACCATTCATCTTCCTTTGTTCAAGGGAAAATATTCTTTAAAATAAATCCTTGTTTTTTGTTTTGTTTTGTTTTTTAAATATTGAGTAGAAAAGAGGAATCTTGCAGAGGTCAGGTTTCTGGTTTGCAAATGATAAGATCCATTCTGCCTTATTTAAGCAGGTTTAAGCAGTAAGGAATTTATTGCAGAACATTAATTAGCTCACATCATCTCTAGGAAGACTAGAGAACTAGGCTTATATGATACACAGCTAGACTTGTATACTAGGGAACAGTGAAACCAGGAAAAATGCCTTCTGGACAAGAAACTATTCCAATAAAAATCGTGCAGCCACTGCATACCACTTAAAGCAGCCATCCGCCAGGCCTCTGCTGCACAGGGGACAAAGATCTCATTCCTGCACAACCCCAGGATCACTTTTGTTGTGGTCTAAGGGCTCCCTTCAGGGGTCCCTGGGGCTTCCAGGACAGTTAACTCTCACTGTCATGGAGGTATCCATGACAACCTCAAGACTTCTGCACAGAGCGTGACTCTTCAAAGCACAAACTAATGGTCTAAGACACTGTGGTTCTGGGCCATGAAACCTCATCATGGGTTTCTCTTGAGTCATTGAAACCCTTTCTCTGCAGTCTGGGTCATAGAAGGGGCCTCCCACATGCAACCCTCAAGTGCGTTCCTTTCTCAGTCTCATCATATGCACAAAGCATGCCTTTTATGGTGCAATGGAAGGCCTCTGTCTAGAAAGTTTCCTGTTTCATTAATAGAAACATTCAGTAGCAGTGGTGTTGTATTTGCCTAAGAATTCAATTAAGTTTTTCTAATGACATTGTTTAATTAAACGAGCACCTTTGTATTTTGGGGATGGGTTTTTAACTAAATATTTAAATATTTAATTAAAATAATAAGCACACGTCACAATTATCACTGTTATTGTTTTCCCTACTTCGATGCTTTAACGTGAAGTTCCTATCATTCACGTAAGAAGAGAGAATTGAAAAGCTAATAGTTGAAAAAACTTTTCTGAGGTCAGGGAAGGCTTCCTGGTCACAATGTTCTCTTCTAAGGGAAAGTTAGGAGATTCACCAGAAATGATATCATCACACTACTGCTTATTTAGTGAGACTTGGAAATAATATAAATGAATATGCTTATCTTGGGCTGGATTTGTTTAAGCACCACACAGATGATACTCCTATTGTCTCAAGTGATTCTTTGCAAAGAATGAAGTAGATCTGAATGCATTCCAGATGGGAACAGGGTTTATTTATTGAACTCAGAAGCTGAAGAGCATTTAAATAGATTTGGTCAAAAAAAAAAAAGAAGAAGAAAACAAGACAAGAAAATATGCATATAGAGTAAAATTCTAGGGCTGAATTCATATAGAATTTCTATTGTGAATTAAGTATACATTTTTAATCTGTCAATCACTTTATCACAAGATTTATACCTGTTGTCTCCATCCAATCACTTTTTTGGCTCATTGATGCCTTAAAATTTGACCCAAATTTTAAAAGAATATTTTGATTTGGAGTAATAATCTCACTAGAAGATTACTTGGTCTTTTTTAACTTGGCAGTTTCTTATACCTCTGGGAATACAAAATGAAACCAAACTTTAAAAAATAAGTCATAACTATTCTGCTCACTAATCTACTTTATGAGAACTCATTCCATTCAACTGAGAATGTGGAAGCCTCATCATCAATGGTGTTATATCAGACCAAAAGATGAAACTTCTGGCATAGAATTGGAATCTAATATGCTCTACAAAGAATCTAGACTAGAGTGAAGGTCAGTGCCTGGATATAGACAAACAGGTGAAACCCAATCCATCTGAAATTCTGCCAGGTGTATTTTTCAATAGAAGAAAGAAGTGAATCGCAACAGTTGGTGACATAAATTCACTTCTGAATAAATAATTTGTTTCACATCCATACCCAAGGCTTGGTAGCAATTCATTATAAAAATAAGTCATTTCACAGCCCAAGGGTTTACAAATGGAAATAGATTAATATTGATCCAGAAAGATATATGAAAGTGCATTTGTACAGATACTGAATATGGCAGTTATTAAATAATAACGTTTCTATTACGCGAAGTCATCAGTGGGAGTCTGGGGGTGGATGGACAAAAGCATTATGGAAAGGGAAATTTTCTTCCTTCCTGTTATTTGTGAGAGGTTTGTATTTAAAGAGAACCTTGAATGAAGATACAGAGGTGGAAAGACATTCCAAGTCTACTAGAGAAACAGAAAGTTGGCTCAGAAACACTTATAGCAAAAAATGCATATGTTAGTCAGCTTCGTTGCAGTAACAAACAACCTCAACCATTCACAAATGTTTATTTATTGCTCTTGTTATATACACGCTGGGCTTGGCTTGGCTAAATTTCATTCATTTTCTCATTCTGGAACCACAGCTGATGGTGTGGTTACCATCTAGGACATGTTATTCTCACGGGAAAAAGTTGTAGAAGTGGGTGAGCAGAAACATGTGATGCCCCTAAAGCCGCTGTTCAGAACTCACACACTGACATTTCTGCCCACTTTCTATCAGTCAAAGCAAGTCATATGGCTGAGCCCAAAGTCAATGGGAGAGGATTCATATTCCACCTACTGAAATGCACTGCAAAAGGTGTGGATGAATAGGTTTATCACAGGGATGGAGAGAATACGTGGGAACAATAATCCAATCTATCACAATGTATCAAGAAGAATTATTTTAATAGATTCAATGACATAGGAGGGGGCGGTAATAAGGGCTGGGTTATGCAGTGCTTTTTCAAAAACAATCTGGAAATACAGGAGAAGTTTGTCCTGATTTGGAGAACAATCTCGAGCAGAATCAACCAGATAGAATCATAGTTGGAAGTAGGTGATTAATCTTGGATACCTTAAGTCTCTTCTTTTGGCACCCTTTCCTCGTCCCATCATAAACTTGCTGTCACTTTATGAGCTCCCAATTCACAGCATCAAATCTTACTTAGGACCAGGACCTATCAAAATGGAGCATTCACAATGGTCTTCAAACTTAGCATTTTGATGTTCTTTCCAAACGACAGTATGCATACAGTCACACGGACAATATTGAATATTTAATATAATTTTAAACGTTTTGTGAGTGAGGTTTTCAATTTTTAATGTAATACGAGACTCAAAAACAAAAGGACTTGTCTCAACTCTGAAAGGCTCAGTCTAGGAATGTATCTGATAAGGTACACCTGGTAGGGCGGTATTTTCTTCAACAAAATTTGATGTAGGAGAAGACAGCAAAGAGGACGGAGAGGTGGAGAAATCAGAGCAGAGTTGGTAGTTTGATCAGTATGGAGCAGAAAAGACAAGGTTCTAACTTTGCCACCCATAAACAAATGTTGAGCTGTTTGGCTCTGCTCTCATGGGACACGTCTGCCATCCTCTGTGAACTGGAGGCTATCAATTCAGCTCAATGGCTCAGTTAGTTTCCCATATAAAATAATGGTGAGATATTCATAGACATAGACCGACAGGATAGAGCATTCTAACCAGTGTATTTTATTTTAAATATAAGCTTGCCTTTTATCATAGCAAACAAATATGTAATTTTTGTTCTAGTAGTATAAGATAAGAAAGAAATATAAACTTTTTGAATATAAAATTCAGTTAGGTATCCCATCAGTGCCCTGCTACCAAACATAATTTACTCAACCATTTATTTTCATTCTATCTTAAGAATGGCTAGCTTCATTTTCTATACTTTATTGAGCACTATAATGAAGGTGATGATGATGATGTTAGCTAATCTTTATCAAGCACTT
Source organism: Equus quagga (assembly GCF_021613505.1). Classification (NCBI taxonomy): domain Eukaryota; kingdom Metazoa; phylum Chordata; class Mammalia; order Perissodactyla; family Equidae; genus Equus; species Equus quagga. The sequence continues at coordinate 87,732,177 of NC_060275.1, forward strand.
GTTATGTGATTAGTACTTTACATAGATGATCTCATTTAATCCTCACAATAACCTGAGAGATAGGGATTATTGTTGTCTACTCTTCCAGGTGGGGAAACAGGCTAAAAGAGGTTAAAAGATATTTCCATGACATATTATCACCAAGTGGTAGAATGTGGATTTGAATCATACCACCCTACATAAGCCTTGCAACAATACTGTGAGAGAGTAACATTATTTTTATTTTATAGACAAGGAAACTGAGGCTAAGCAATTTAACCAAGATCCTCCAGCTAGTAGGTGGTAGGGCAGGAAGGTGAATCTAGAATTGCCTAACTTCAAAGGCTGTGTTCCAGGTTAGTTATTAGCATAAGTGAAAAATTTTACAGGCAGGGTAGAGGAAGAAGCATCAGCTTGGATTTACATCCCTGTTTTGCCACATATTAGCTGGGTAATATTTAGCACCTGTGAAGTAAAGCCCTGGTGGTCTAGCAGTTAAAATTCGGTGTTCTCACCTCTGTGGCCTGGTCGTCTCCTGGTGAGGGAACCACACCATCTGTCTGTCAGTTGTCACACTGTGGTGGCTGCGTGTTGCTGTGATGCCGAAAGCTATGCCACTGGTATTTCAAATACCAGCAGGGTCACCCCTGGTGGACAGGTTTCAGTGGAGCTTCCAGACTAAGACAGACTAGGAGGAAGGACCTGGCCACCAACTTCTGAAAAAATTAGCCATGAAAATCCTATGAATAGCAGCAGAGCATTATCTGTTATAGCTCCAGGAGACAAAAAAACGGGCAGGCAAGTTTCTGCTTTGCTCTACACAGGGTCCCTAGGAGTGGGAATTGACTGGATCGCGTTAACAACAACAAAGTGAAGACATTGATTTGCATATCATAATTCAAGTTGTTGTGACAATTAATTTAAACAATGACATAAAGTCTTGCCACAAACTAAACTCTCTATAAATGTTAGTTGTTCTTTCTTCCTAACATTATTCTCCCCTCACTGTCCCCTACCACATGTAAATTTTACTCTCACAAGATTCCACCCAGCAGATCTACTTGACATCTCTGTATATAACTTTAACTTACTTCCCTGTGTCCTTCTCCAAGGTATGTAATAACAGTTTGGAGAGCCCTGATTTCTAGAAGAACTGCATATTTATTTTTTCCAATATTCAAAAACATATGTGGATACCACAGAACACTTATTTTCAGCACAATGTTACTACAGAGAAAACCACAATTGATGTACCATTAGATTAGCATGAAACTTATCAGAATCAGAATTCCTGTGGATTCCTGCAACCAGTTAAATAAAGGCCATTTAGACATTTTCCTAGCTGGTATTGTACTTTCTCTGACACAACTGTCAAGTTATGCCCAGTTGTGTAGGCACAGCTTATCTTAATATTTATCTCAGATGAAACTATTTGACTTTTAGCAGTCTTAATCTGAAATAAGGGAAAAGAAAACAAGTATACAACACATACAATTCTATATTCAAATAAAACCCTAAAATTCTTCTGGGAGCTCATCAGCAGGAGTGATGAATGGTCCATGAGTTATTGCAGAGGTCATTTTGGCTGAACCTGGACCATGTAACTAATTTTAAGGTGAAATGGCTCTTGGAAATAAAAATATGAGGAATAATTATTAACCTCCTAATTAGAGACATCTCTGAAGTTTCCAGTTTGATTTACTGTCATCCCTTATTGTCCACACATATGGCCTTAATCTCCTGAATTAAAGATTATCATTCCTCATTCAAGAATGATATCCAACAAAAGCACTGGGGAATCTTTGGTTCAATAAAATGACAGGCATGTGTGTGGGGCTTAATGAATAAAAGGAGATATTCACTAATCTCTTTTTAAGAATCTATCATGTGCAAGAATTGTGCTGGATTCTAGGGCTACAAAGTCAAAAGTATTTTCTTCCCCCAAGAAACTTACAGCTAGGGGGGGATACAACCATGTAAATTGATTACTATAACATGCGAGGTGCTCACATAATAGACCTAGGCACAAGGACATCCAGACACATATGCAACAGCCACTATGTGGTCAAAGTATAAAATAGAACTTATTGGTGACAAACTTACTAGCAGAGAAGTAGCATAAACACATGATCCTCTGGCCAGCCTCAGTGAGATAAGATAGCCCATGGGACTCTACTCCTGAAACACTCTTCATGTTTGTAGAGAAAGACAGTGGTCCTCTATGAGACTACATAACAATGGAATATTCTGTAAGGAAATGGCTTGTTACAGAGGAGGAGCCTACAGAGACCAGTTCCTGGATCAGGGTATTCTTCAGGTGAGTTGCTCAGACTTGCTGAGCCAGCAACGTGCCAAGCTACAAAAGGGAAGGGTATTAACTGTAAAAGCCATCTGAACTCGTTTCTTCTTGCTCTGGAAGCCTAGAGAAAGGCATGGGGATTCAGAGAAGGCTTCAAGGAGGAGGACATTGGAACCGAATTTTGAAGAGGTTTGCAAGATGAAGACGGGGAAGAGCATTTGGGTAAAGAGAAGAGCAGGTAAGAAGGAATAGCATGAAAGACATAGCATAGTCACCATATTCCTGGAACTGCAAATGGTCCCATGTGATTGGATAATAGTGAAATAAGGCCACAGGACAAGTAGATGCCAGATGAGTGCATTATGCAGTTTCTAATAGGTCAAAACAATAAGGAATTCACCTGTGTATATTCTTTCTATTTAGCCCTTATTTTCTGATGTTTGGGAAAAAGGATCCCTGAATAACCAAGAAAACAAAAATGACAAATTCTACCACTTAAGTTTAAAAGCCATTAGTCTAGGTGTAAACCAGAAATATTCTGACGCATATGTACAGACAGAACATTCCTGCTCCTTGTCTAGATGAAAAGAGTTTTCTGGGAGAAGGAGAGAGGAAAGAGACCAAGTAAACAGAAGAAAATTTCAAACTTTAAGAAGATGCTAGGAGTCTCCAGAGATAGTGAGCTAAGTGGATGCAAAAACAGAACCCAGAGACCATCCTGTCTCTGTGTAGTGACCCCTGAATCTCTTGTTTACATCTAGTGAGATCTATCAACAGTAGCCCATCTGCCATTGATTTTCCAACAGGAGTAAGGCCCTCTTGTGTCCTAAGACATGCTTAGTCTTTAAACAGCTCACATCCTGAAGACAACTCCACTTTTAAGACCCTAGGATGTTATAAATTCCTAGGGACCCTGGACTCTCAGAGGAGTGGGATGGTATGGAAAAGAGAGTGTCTCCAATGGCCAAAATGGAACTAAATATGTAGTAGAATATCAAATATAGGTATCTCATGAGAGACTGTGGTGAGCTGGTGAGGCTAATACGTTTATTTTCCAGAATGGACTATCCAAAGTAAGATGAGTCTGGACAACTTTGAGGCGGACCAACCATGGAGTGAAACCGTGACTCAAACCACAAGACTCTTGAAATCCTTTAATATCTGTAAAAACTGATTGAAAATTCCTCTTTCCATTACTGGTGGATTTAATCATATACTTGCCTCCCTATATCTCCAGGCAGAGACAAGGAACAAGATGGAGTCACTGGGAATGGGACTGGCCCCTGGGGATGTAACAGTGACTGGAAGGAAGGGAAGAAGGGTGTACATGGAGATTTGTCGCTGGTGAAATGAAAGGCTCTTCAGTGGGAAGCAGAGTTTTAGAAAGTCTGCCTTGGATAACAAATACAGCAGACATTTTCATCTAGTCTGTGGCTAATCCGGCAGGAGAATTAAAAAGAGCGTAAAGATAAAATTACCTGTACATAAGAAAAACTATCCACTTACAGCAATGCTTTCCTGGGAGATCACAAAACCGAAGTTGTTTCAAACAACTGGTTCTGAGAAGCTGAAGCTGATAAATCACTATGGATGTTCAGCTACCCCAGCAAACCAGATTCTTGCTGGAACTAACAGAAGACTCTTGTGACAAGTAAGCAATGGAACTTATCTTCACCAACTATGAACAGAGGTAGGGATTCATTTCATTACATCCAGAGTGCAAATTTCAATTAATTGGTGTAAACACCACGAAAGCTCACCCATATGCTAGCGCTTAAAAAAACTGACATTTTCCTCTTAGCTACTGAGTGAATTTCTTCACAATGTGTGTTCCTTGGCAAGGTAATAAATTCAGCTATGTTTTTTTGATTTTTGGGTTTTGTTTGCTCTGATGTTGCTGTTGTTTTCATTCTTGTACCTCCAAATCCATGAGTTGAGTGAAGTTATGTAACATGCACAATAGTAACCTTTCCTATTTGCTTTTTGGATTTAAATCTATTAGACATGTTTCAAAGTGTCTCTTCTGTGTGAAGTGAGAACTCTTCTCACCTGCCCACAATGTCAAGAATGACAGAGATGCTGACGAGAGAGTTTGGGAGGCTTGTGTCTGTGACATTTGGTAAACTGTTCTGACAGGGCATAGCTGAGGGGAATGCAAGAAAGGAGGAAGAACAAATACAAAGCAAAGGCCTTAAATAAATAGACATGTAACCTACTCGGTCATTCTATTGGCGTCTCTGGAGAAATGAGTTATTTGGTCTCTAGGGTGCCATATATTTCCCAACCAGTGATGCTGTAAGTTCCTACCTCCTCAGGTTCACACAGGATTTATTATCTAATTATAGATTACATCATTATTAACATCAAGGCATTAAAAACTGATAACTCAAAGTGGGAATAGACCTTGGCCAAATCATGAAGCAAGTAATATTTGCCTTTACCTCCCCTTTGCCCCAGATGCCCTGTAGGATGTGCTCCCCTGGGCATCATCCTTGATACTATTCCCAACAAGCAACTTCCCAAGCTCCGAAACCTTCCTACTCCTTCTTATCAGATTTCAGCTAGAGCTTTACCACTCCCCTCGATCTGGCTCATTTTTTTCTAAAATGATGGCTAATTTCTTGGTACACTGATCAAACTTCCAAGTTGAAGTAAGTACAACAATGAATGAATTCTATGTGACCTTTTCAACAGGAGTTTTCTAGTGCCATGGTCTTCAAATCCAAAGAATGTAACATTTGAAAGGTACCCTCACACACACCAATGTGCTTTTGGACTAGAATTTAGGACATAATTTTCAGTAGGGCTTCTTCTTGGAACTCGCAAGTCATAGCCACCAGATGACTGTTTATACCGATTGTGTAAAGCTCTTTCTTAAGGTATGATTAGAATATTAAGCTTGTGAAATACGCTGTCAGTTTGGCTCCTGAGATTGGATTGTTTGTTTTTTAATTGAGGTATAATTGACATCTAACATTATATTGGTTTCGGTTGTACAACTTAATGATTCTATATTTGTTTTTGAATTAAATTATAGAGTTATAATGTATATATTTCATTCAATGGCTGTATGTTATTTTAATTTTTTAAATTATCATCATTATCCTAGCAATAAAAATTACTATTTTGTTTTTTTTGAGGAAGATTAGCCCTGAGCTAACTACTGCCAATCTTCCTCTTTTTGCTGAGGAAGACTGGCCCTGAGCTAAAATCCATGCCCATCTTCCTCTATTTTATATGTGGGACACCTACCACAGCGTGGCTTTTTGCCAAGCAGTGCCATGTCTGCACCTGGGATCTGAACCAGCGAAACCTGGGCTGCGGAGAAGCAGAATGAGTGAACTTAACCACTGCGCCACTGGGCTGGCCCCAATAATTACTACTTTTACTTGAACAACCATGACTACCATATTCATGTTTTGAGTCTTTAGTGTGTGTCATGTGTTTGGGGAACTGCCCTCCCATTTCCATGAAAGGAAGGGACCTTGATGAGCTAACATTTCAGCCCTCCTCTCTGGGAGGAGTATGCATCTATATAATGGTGGGATGGAAAGATTCTGACATCTTTTGGCTGATGTGTCTTTATTAGATGAAATAAATGTGTCAACCTCTAAATACGTGTCCTCTCTTTCTCTGTTCCCACTCACAAATCTCTAAGGATATTAAAGCTGCCTGTGGAGACTCGATCTCCCAAAGGGCTGGGATTATGAAGCTTCATTGTGGTTTAACCATGGTTATCAGATTTATCAATCATTAAGCCCATATTTTGATTCTTTTCCAATGTCGGTTGGTTCACAGTCGTGAAGGATAACAGTAAAATTACTCCTTCAAAGGCTGAAACCCTGACACCAGGCTCTATGCTCAGAGTTTTGTATCTATTATCTCATTTATCTGTCACAACAACCTTGAGACGTGGATATTATTACTCTCATTTACAAATGATGATGAGGATTTTAGTGACATGCCTAGCTAGTGAGTAGGAGAGAAAAGATTTTGGCCTGGGCATATCATTTTGCTTGCTAGTCTTTATACATTTTTTTTGGTGAGGAAGATTCTCCCTGAGCTAACATCTGTTGCCAATCTCCCTCTTTTTCTGCTTGAAGAAGATGGGCCCTAAGCTAACATCTGTGCCAATCTTTCTCTACTTTGTATGTGGGATGCCTCCACAGCATGGATGGTAAGTGGAGTATGTCCAAGCCTGGGATCGGAACCCATGAACCAGGGCCGCCGAAGCAGAGCTCATGGAACTTGAACCACTCAGCCACAGGGCCGGCTCCCTAGTCTTCATCCTTTTACCATCCAAATATTCATTCTTAAACATTATTGTCTAGTTTCACTTGATTTTGAACTCTAGACAAATGGAATCATGCTTTATGTATTCTGTTACATCTGGTTTCTTTCTCTCACATTGTTTATGAGTTTTTCCATGTTGTTGCAAATAGCTGTAGTTCATTCATTTATTTGTTGAATAAAATTCAATTGCCAAAATTTGCTTATTTATACTTCTAATGGACATTAGAGTCATTTACAGTGCTTTGCTATTTTGAATATCACTATGAACATTCTTGCACGTGTCTCTTGGCACTCAGATGTGTTTCTTTTTATTAAATCTTGCTCCATGACTTGATAGTCAGTCTTCTGATTTGAGCCATACTGGTGAGTGAGTAACAGTTTATTCTTGTGGTTTTAGTTTGAATTTCTCTGCTGTCCAATGAGGATGAGCACCATTTTGTGTGATGTTTTTGGTTATTTTGTTTTCTTATTTTGTGAGTTGTCTTTTAATTTCCCTTTCCATTTTCTACTGGAGTCTACTGGGTGTCTGTTTTCTTATTGATTTGTGGGGATACAATATATAATGGAAGCTCTCTGTCAAGTGTATCTGTTGCAAATATCCTTTACCACTGTCCAATTTGCCATTTCACTCTCTTTTGATGAAAGAAGTTTTAAAACAATGTAGTTAAATATATTAATCTTTTCCTTTATTGTTAGTATTTCTTGTGCCCTTTTCCATAAAAATCTCCTCCTACCTGATATAATGAAGCTATTCCTCTACATTAACGTCTAAAAACTTTATTTTGCTGCTTTTCACAGTCACGTCTCAGTGGGAATTGATTTTTGTGATGGTGTGAAGCAAAGCTGATCCATTTGACTTACTTTTTTCCCCATAGGGAAATTGTCCCCGTACAATTTATAGAGAAATATCATGTTTTACTCTTTGCTCTGTAGTGTCTCCATTGTCACAAATCAAGTGTTTGTATACGTGTAGGCCTTTTGAGGGGTCTTCTATTCTTTCCTATTTGCTGATTTGTCTAATCTGGAGCTTTTCCCACACTATTTTAATTTTTGAAGCTTTATAAGTGGAATTCATATCTAGTAAAATAAGTTTTTCCCCCATTATTTTCCATTTTCCTTCTTTGAGGTTATCTGAACTATTCTTGGCCCTTTGCATTTCCACATAAATTTAATAATCATTTAGTCCATTTCCACAAAAATAGACACTGTTATTTTAATTGGAGTTGCATTCAATCTATAGTTTAATCTGGAGGCAATTCACATTTCTATAATACTGAGTCCTCAAATTCAAGAATGTATTATACCTCTCTAGTTATTTAATTGTCTCTCTTTCTTTAGTTCCCTTGATAACATATTTAGGTTTCTGAGTAGGGGTCTGATTTATCTTTGGTTAGATCTATACCTAGGTATTCAATTTTTTTTATATTTTAAAATTGGTATGTATCTCAAAATTTCTCTATTTCTTGCTGGTATATTGAAATGCAATTGAGTTTTCTTTTATATCAACTTTGGATCTAACAACTCTGCTAAATGCCTTATTAATTATAATAATTTATGTGTAATTTCTCTTGGACATTAAATAATCATAGCATTTGCTAAATACAACATTTTATTACCTCCTTTCCTATCCTTGCACCTTTTATTTCTTTCTCTGCCTTCCCGAGTAGGCTAAGAAGTCTAGAGCAATGTTGAACTGAAATGGCAGTAGCAGGCATCCTTGATTGCTCCTTATCTTGAACGGAATGTATACACGATATTTCAGAATTAAGTATGATGAATACTATCAGTTTTTATAATTATCAACTAGAATTCTTCTCCTAAATCTTTTAACTCTTCTCTATTTTGTTAGCTATTTGTTTCTTTTAGGAGTGTACTTTATATATTTTCATTTAGGTTTTTAATCTTCACTGAAGGGTTGATTGGTATCATTTGATACCCTATTACTGGAAGCAAAATACCCAAAACTATGTATATTTTTATGGGTTGCTTAAAAGATTTTCATGATTAAAATGTTTTCATAATTGCCTATAAGAAATTTTTATTTTATGTGCTCTGACTTTAGAACTTAATCACCACATGATTGCACTATAGTTTGTCATTAAAATTTTTTCAGAACACTAAAAAAAGAGAAAATTTATGAATTCATTGTTGAGGCTGATAAAATCTAATTCCTCAACTCTACAAGATTAGGAGAAAGAAAAGAAGAAAATAGACTCATATCACTTAGGAACAGAGAGTAAAAGATCTTTAAAAATTTAGCAACCCAAATATGTTGGTACAGTCATATGTGCTTAACGACAGGGACATGTTCTGAGAAATGCATCATTAGGCGATTTCCTTATTGTGCAAACAACATAGAGTGTATTTACACAAACCTAGAAGGTATAGCCTACTACACACCTAGGCTATATGGTACTAATTTCATGGGACCACCAATTGTACAGGTGGTTTGTCATTGACCAAAATGTCATTATGGGCATATGGCTATATATTGAAAGCACAGTGTACTATGACCAAGTCGGATTTATTCCAGAAATGTAAATGAAAATCAATGTTGGGATAATTATTGATAAAATTCACCACATTAAGTTAAAAGAATAAAACATTTTATCAACTCTGTCAATTGTGCAAAGGCATCTCTATAAGATAAGTGTTTTTATTAAAATAAAATATTAAACTAGGAAAAGAAGGAATTCCTTGACTTGATTAATGGTCTCTTTATCAATATATAAATCATACTTAGTATGAAAACACTGGGACATGCCCACTATAGTCAGAAACAAGACAGTGATGATGCCCTCTCTCACCATAACATTCGACACTTTTCTGGAAGTTCTACCCCAGAGGTCATCAAAACACAACCTATAGGCCAAATCTGGTCCCCTGCCTGTTTTTGTAAATAATGCTTTATTTTAACACAGTCATTGTCATCCATTAATGTATTATTTTGACTACTTTGACACTATAATGACAAAGTTGAGTGGTTGAGACAGAGCTAATATGGCCCACAAAGCCTAAAATATTTACTCTCTGGCCCTTTACAGAAAAAGGTTGCTGACCCCTGTTGTGACCTGTACAATAAGATTCTTCTTTAAACAAAACAGGATATTGAAATCAGTAAGAAAAAATGTACTAGCATTGTCTACCTAGATAGTCCCATTGAATCAGTGAAAAGAAAAGCACTAGAACTGATGACAGAATTCAATAAAATGTGACATTATATGATAACTATGAAAAGAAATGCTTCCTTGTAGCTAATTAGTAATGAACTAGAAAGTATTATGAAAAAAGGTACTATTCACAAGAGTAACAAAAGTTTTAATGTTAGTAGTAATAATCTTCAGCCTATGAAGATTTTAATTAAAATTATAATGATTTATATATCAATTCGGGAGAGAATTCTTATGTTTGTAACATGAAGTCTTTCCATCAAGGAAAGTCACTCTATTTATACACCTCTTATTTTGTGTTTTTCATGACAGCCAAGACTCCAAAAGGTGTCTCTAGATGGAATGTGCCATACCTGTCTAAGTGTAGTGTCATCATATGTAAATTGGGGAGGAAAAAACCTGTCCTACTCACCTCATACAATTGCTTAGGGGATAAAATGGAACACTAAATGAAAAAGTGCCTTAAAAATCAAAAGTGCTAAATGAAAAAAACCCAATATTATTAGCATTTTTATCTAATTTTAGGTGAAAAGGAGAATGAAAACAATGAAATGAGCACACCTATAGAGGATAGAAAGTGAGAAACACAAAAGGGTGCAAAATTTTAAAGTAAGATAAGAAAGTAAGCCATCCAAAGTCATTTCATGTTTACTGCAGTCTTTGAAAATGAGTAATTTTGTGTGATGTGCACATTAGTCATGCAACCCTGTTTAATGCATAAGATTTACTTGGAAAGCACATGTAATGCCCAGAAATGGATCAATGATGGCTAGCAAATAATCTCTGGGGAGTAGTGACACTGAAAGTCAGCAGCTAGAAAGCATTAAGTAGGAGTGAAGAGAAGGCCTCAGAGAAAGTGATTATTGCTTCGTTCTAAAAGCTGCAGTAGGAATATGCTCCTGGGTGTAGGGCTCAGAAGCTGGAAGCTGCTTCTGGGAAAGAGCACTGGCGATCCTTTGCAACACAATAACCTTATTGTGACAGACAGAGAGAGGGGAGGCTGCCCCTCCTCTTCGTCCACGCCTCTTCTTTTACTTCTCTTCTAGCTGCTAGCTATTCATGTAACCTTATCTTGTGTAGGATCGTTTTATTTTAATCTTCAAGATTCCCATTGATACTTCTTTTAACCTCATTTCATCCTAATAAATATACGATTATGTATGCATACCCCTTAGGGTGTGTGTGCATGTGTGTGTGCGTGTCCATTATATGAGGGATTGACACGCAAAAGAACAGCAAGAGATCAGGTAAGGGTCTGTACTTAGGTCATCTCCCTAGAGGAGGCCCTGATGGTAGAACGACAAAGAGTTCACATGAGGTCAAGTTTATCTCTGGCTGATGCCACAACCATGACATCCCTCAAAAGCTCCATGATGACTGTGTGCAGAGGTAGAAAGAGGTAAAATGGGCAGAACTGCTGTGTGTATTATTAAGAATAGTGTGGTCTTCAGAGATAAATAGTGTTGGAGAGACAGATTCCTAAACCAGGATGACCATTAGATTATCTGGGGAGATTTTTAATCATTTATGTCCCCAGACCCAAGTCTGTTGAGGACGGAGAGGGGACTAGGAATTTGTACTGTTGAAAAGTTCCACTTACGATCACTCTGGTTTGAAAACTCCAGAAATAGTGGGGATAGGACCCCTTGTTGTACTCCTACTTATTCAGGAGTTCTTAAATTAAAATTTCCATGGGCCTCAATTTGCTCATTTGAAAATTAGATAAGAGGATCTTTAAGATCCCTTCCAAATTTTTGGCTCTGTGAAGTTTTAGAAAATCAATCAAGTCAAAGATTTGATATAGAGCTCAGTTTGAACCTTTTCAAAGAGGTTTTCATATTAAAGCCGGTTTACCAAAGGACTACCTCATGAAGAACATCTTGAAGAAAGAGTAGATGTACACATGTTAGTCAAACCTTGACTAAAATCATTCATTCAACATTTAACGGGAAGTCATTGATTGGCTTTTTTATGACAAGCACTGTCGTATGCACTGGGAATAGAAGAGAACACCATACACACAATTTCTGTCCTTGTGGAACTTACTTCTAGAAGGGGAAAGGCAGGTAATAAACCAACAGTCAAAGAAAAATGAGGATTACACATTAAGAGAAGTGCCATGAAGGACACGAACAGGATGATGTGATAGAAAGTAATCTGGTGAGGATGGAATCAGGTGTTCACTACGCACAGGAGGCTCACAGAAGGCCTCTGCGCTGGCACTTGAAGGAGGAGAGGGAGCTGGCCATCCAAATGGGAGGGAGAAGAGTTTTTTTGTCAGAGGAGCAGCAACTTACAGAGACCTCAAGGGAGTAAAGAACTTGGAATGTTCAAGGACTGAAAGGAAGAGATATGGTGACTTGGACAGGGCCAGTGGTGGTGGAGAGGCAGAGACGTGGCCAGATTTGAGAGCTCTTTTAGATAAAGAGAATATGTTTCCCTTAAAGGAAAATAACCTCCACATCCTTGGGGTGTTAGAGTAATACAGAAGAGTCTAGGCGTCGGAGCCGTCCTGTGAAATACTTGCTGTGTGACTTCGGTCAGATTATATACCCTCTCTTTGCCTCAATTTCTTCATCTATAAACTAGAGATAATAGTACTTACCTTATGGGTTATTCTAAGGATTAAAAGTAGAAAGTAAAGTGTAAATATTTAGCGCAGTGGTGGAATATATTACTTTCTTGATAAATGTTAAGTATTGTTATAATTGCTATTGTTATGGGTTTTTTTTTTTTTTTAGGTCATAAGATTTTATGTCTATCAGTGTCCTGAATAAAATAAACCTCTATCCTAGGTCTGTAGGTTTTCTCTTCACTGGAAAAATAAAACTACTGGATCAATATAGGCAATTTATTTTAAAATACTTTGTTATAGACAGGATGATGTTGTATAGTGGCCAGTTAATTTATGTCTAGAGGGAGTCAGTGAGCATATGATCAAGAATGTACTGTCTAGGAGAGGTCAGCCAGGGTTGTGTCAAGTACCACAAGCCATTTTGGTTATCCATTAGTTGATCAATAATAGATGCTTATCTAGCTAACATACTAAATGTGAAAAAAATAAAATAAAAGGTTTTATTGTTGAAACCAATGTCTTGCTAAATAACATAATGGATGTTGCATGTAGTTCTCATTGGTGAAATGAGAGGTGTTCCCAGTTTTGCATTATCTGGGCACGAGGATCTACCAAGGCCTGTAGCCTGTACCCATTAGGAAGGCCACCCAAGGCTTGATCCCTAATAGATTCTGTGTCCAACCATTGGTATGAGGATAACTGTCCACCTCATGCCCACTAGAGGGCACACACTGGGAATCTGCCTCAGATGAACCTCTAGTACCAGCCACGCTTGGAGCATCTTAGTGGACAGAGAAGTGGAACTTCACCAAATTTACAGGATAGATTTATTAACTATTTGCACCTGCTTTGTTAATGAATATTTTTTTAAATAAATGCTGTATGTGTGGAGAATATTTATTTGATACTGGCTTACATTATAAACAAAGTAGCAGGATTGTGGAGGAGTGACCCCTGCCACCTCTAATTTTATTGGTGGATACTATTTTCTACCTAGAAGACTATAAGAAAACTAAATTGCTTGGGAAAGCTTGCAACAACTCCACAATTCCAGTGAATTAGTTCCCCAGTGCCCAGCGCAGAACCTTGCTTCTCAGTATCCCTGAGATGGAAGCTGTGACTGCCACTTTGGCTTCCCTAAGATCTGAGGACCAGGAGTGGCCATGGGAAAAAAATCGGATGCTCTGTTACCATAATGTTGTCACCAGTGATGGCCATAGAATCCCTGCTGCCACCACCATAAAGAAAGCCCTCATCCCACTTGAACTGCCGAAATGGGCTTTTCTTTATTGTTGCTATCCAGAAGGAATCATAGACTGGGCCTACTCTAAGGGTCATTCCCTTGCCTCCCACCCACCTCAATTCCACCCTTTCCCAAAAGAGAAGTATCTGGGCCTAGAGCCTTAGACTTTTCATGCCTGGCCCCGCTCAGGGGATCCCACTAGTAACTCTATTTTTCTTCTGTTTTTCCTAGCCTCTTACCTAGCAATCCAAATGATACAGATCTTCATTTTCTCCCCCATTGGGAAACACAATCCAGACTATTTTCCCCAGGCAGATAGATAAGACCAGCTAAACATCACATTTATATTCAATACTTTAGTTTGTTCAAATCCAATATTTAAGTAGAGATGGCATTCAGACCTCCTGAGAAGCTTTTTCAAAATATACATACCTAGCCCCCACCCTCAGAATCAGGTTCTTTTCTCAAGGTGAGCCCAGGCATGTATAATTGGAAAAACTCTAGGTTACTCACATAGATAACCACATTTCAAGGCCACTGCTTAAGTCTCTAAACCAATTGCGTGGGACCCAGGTGCACTAAATGGGTAACTTGGCTTGCATTGACGTATATTTTCAAAACATTTAATTTCCTAAAACTGTGGAAGTGCAGCCCTTGGATTTTTCCAGCTGTTTCTCTTGCATTCTTGGCTGCCATATTCAAATGGTTCTTAAGGACTGGGGTCACCTCTCTGCCCCTCCTCTCTTTTTAAGTGGCCTGGCACAGACCAACCAGGATACTTTTAATCACGTTTTTCTAGGTCTTGGATTATACAGACAAATTGGGATATTGGGTTGGAGCAGTAACTCTCTTTCTGGTTCCACGCGCCTGGGCTCCAGCCCTGGGCCGCATGCAGAAGTTCCACATGGCATTCTGGGGGTCAGGGAGCACACTGCTGAGAGGCAGTGTTACCCAATCTGGTGACAACAAAATGGAATGGGTGAAAAATCAAGCAGGTCGAGAATTAAGAGTTGCTGAGGGGTTAACACAGGAGAAGGGAAAGAAGGGAAGCAAGTGTTTGTGAGAACCTGCTGGCCATGCTTGGCACATACTAAGATGCATTGGCAAACTCCAGGAAATCCCTGATCTGGGGGCCATCTGTTCACTATGGCCTGCGGTGTGGGTGGGTTAAAAGCCTAGAGACATAGGAAGGATGAATAGAAAGAGAAGAATTGACTTAGCTTAGAATATGCAATGGATTCTTCTGGTACCATTGCTACTAATGAAACAAGGCTACAACAATTTATGCCCTCCTTAGAAATAATTCCCCTATCACTGAGTGTTCCAGAATCTGTGGGAAATTTGATCAAACAAAACTTTTATTATTGAAACACCAAATATTATTCTGTTCATTTTTCAAACTTGGCATTTTTTCTCTATCTGATATGAAATGAACGAAGCTTTGCGATTATTCACCCTGTCACCACTTAAATGACTCATTTACAGCACAGAACAAAAGTGATTTTGTGGACGAAAGACCTGGATTTTGGCCATGTTTGTTTCCAGCTGACAAATATTGAGTATCCATAGCATGCCTGCCCGGCGCTCTTTGGGGTAGGTGGGAAAGACTTGACCTTGTAAATCAAGAGATTCTAAATTTGCTTCAAAAGATAAGTGAAAATTTAAAGTTATGCCACAGAGTTCTATCTCCCAAGAGTACCTATTAATTATTTGACCCAAATTCCTTGCATCATAGCAAGATTTCAAAGTTGCAAAATATGAATTTTTCAAGGGAACACTGGAAATCAGTTGTAAACACTAAAAATTACTTAGTTGAATTCACAATTCAAGAACAACTTTTTTGTTGTTTTCCCTATTCATATTATTTTGGTAGCAGCAGGCAAACTCTGTCACCTTGGCTACCTTCCTTCTTTTTGTACATCATTAATTCATTTCCATCTTTGTTCATCATTCGTTCAACAAGTATTTATTGTGTGCTTGCTGTGTGCCAGATCCTGTGCTCTAAACTGGAGATAAAAGAGTGAACACAAGTGGTCACCATTCGCTCTTCTTGGAACTTTTTTAGTCTGATGAAAGACAGGCATTAATGAAAACATCTCATATATGGGGATTTAACCTAGTCAGATAAATCAGGAAAGACTTCCTTAAGGATAGGAAGTGAACTGAGATCTGCAAAATAGGTAGGATTTATCTAGGCAAAGCTGTACAGCGAAGGGAACAGTATGGGTAAAGGCCATGTGGCCAGAGGAGCATCTTGAGTTTAAGAACCTGAAAGAAGACCCAAGTACCTGGAATGAGAGAGCGGGGAGAAGTACCATAGGAGATAAGGCTGAGAAGGTAGGATAAGGCAAGATGAAGAAGCCTTCCCCTCTGAAACACCCCTCCCACCCTCTCTGATTTTTCCCTCCCCCAATGGTCTCAGCTGAAGGACTCTTCATTCCCAGAACATCCCCAACACTTTCCCTATATCCATTACTTTCACCTAGAATTTCCTCCCCAACTCCATCCCCCATGATTTTATTCAATTTTCCAAGTCCTGCTCAAATTCCATTTTCTCCACAAATCTTTCAGTGATGCCCCAAACAGAATTAATTTTGCTCTGTTTCCATGAACTTTGCATTTTTATTAGAAATTATCATATTCCAAGTTAATTCGCACTTTTTTTAACATCTATTTTTCCCTTTCCAAATTGTGTGCAGCTAGATGGCAGGAATCATATCTTGTTTATTTCCTATGGGGTCTAGCATAGATCTTGTGCCTAGTGAATGCCTAACAAATTCTTATTGTGTTGCAGTAACTCGAGAAAATGAAAAGGCAAGTACATCCCTTTGTTTTCCTTCTTTTTAAGATGTTTTGTGTTTTTTTTTTTTAGGAAAAAAAGGCAGTAGACAGCAGCAAAAGGTATTATGTAGCATTATGGACAGAATATAAATAGCTTCTTAATATTTGTAAAGATTAACTTTATTTCAAAGAAGAACTATGCTACTTGAAGTCCAGATAAGAACCTCTTGTTATCTGGGGACACATTCTTAACAATATTTTGAAAAACTCCAAATAGTGTGAGTGAAGATCTTAATATTTTGCAGAAAAAAAAGTCTTCTAAGAAGTAAGTATTTTCTACAAAAATAAATGCTGTTTATAAAATATTTGGAAAATAGAAAAAAGTGAAAAAGAAATAACCAAATTTGAGGAACTTGTTCATTCTGAAGCCAATAAGTCCTCTGGCTTAATTTGTTCTCCCTGCTATTTCTGAGAACCTTCTGGAAGCTTTAGACACTGCAACATGCCCTCTTAACTGCAAAGGATTGGCACGATGCACGGCCATTAACTTTTATACATGCACTTTCTGCAATCCTTCCTTAGGCACATGCTTATGCCTTGTGCCATTACTGGCTTCTCTTAGAAAATGTTATTTCTTAATTTAAATTATGCCTTAGGCTGAATGCAAACTTACTTTTTGTCAGTGTTAACCCTCATGGAGTGGATTTAGGTACTGAGGTGAAATGGTAGGCCATTGAGAGTAATGAAATTTAGAGATTAGCGTTAAATGCTGATAACAGGCATTGAAATGATCTGTGACAGTGGGGAATTGCTCTTTTCAATGATTATGACAGTAAAGAAAGGCACAGCAGCATCATTGCTAAGTAAGGGGCACTGGAGTTGGGAGAACAGAAAAGGAGGCTGCAACTCCCTGCTTGAAGTTGATTAAACAAAGAGAGAAACTGCAAAGGTGAAGTACCATTTTCACAGTCTTTATGAAACACTGGGATTTTAAATTGTAGACAGAGGCAGAGTAGTGTAAGTTGACATAAAATTGAGGGATACAAGAAAAATTGCGAAGAGTAACGTGAAGTACCTACTGACAGGTTTTTAACCTGGGATCTACAGATCATTTCAACGGAGTCTGTATGAAAATTTTGCATCCGTGTGTATTTTCAGGGGTTCACTGAAGTTAAGAAGCTCTGTGTATGGTATAATTTTCTTTTACTTACTTTTGAATACTTCATTTTAAACAGAGTGATATAGTTGTGTCTATTACCTAGTTTTAATTGATATTCTACTGTAGCAGTTCACAGAGTATGGTCCCATACACATCTGGGGCTCTCCAGGACCCACTGAGGTCAAAATTATTTTCATGATAATACTAAAAGAGTGTGCAACTTTTTTACCATGTTGACACTTGCACTGATGGTGCAAAAATGGTGGTCAGTAAAACTGCTGGCACCTCAGTATGAATCAGGGCAGAAGCACCTAAGGTAATAGTAGTATGTTCTTCACTTTCATGCACTTACATGCAAAAAAAATCAGTTTCCCTTAAGAATGATCTTGACAAAGTAGTAAAAAACAAAAATAAAATTAATTTTGTTAAATCTTGACCCACGAGCACACAAATTTTTAATATTCTGTGTGAAAAAAAGGGCCAGTACACATAAAGCACTTTTGCTGCATCCCAAAATATGTAGACTGTCTCAAGGAAAGTACTTAGACAGTTTCTTAATATTGAGGTAAACAAGCCACTTTTTTACATAATATTCTTCCTTAAAAGAATGAGCAG
The DNA here is from genome assembly GCF_021613505.1 of Equus quagga. NCBI lineage: Eukaryota > Metazoa > Chordata > Mammalia > Perissodactyla > Equidae > Equus > Equus quagga. The sequence goes on from NC_060275.1 coordinate 87,750,291, forward strand.
GGGGGGCTGGCACCGTGGCCGAGTGGTTAAGTTCGCGCGCTCCGCTGCAGGCGGCCCAGTGTTTCGTCGGTTCGAATCCTGGGCGCGGACATGGCACTGCTCGTCAGACCACGCTGAGGCAGCGTCCCACATGCCACAACTAGAGGAACCCACAACGAAGAATACACAACTATGTACCGGGGGGCTTTGGGGAGAAAAAGGAAAAAATAAAATCTTAAAAAAAAAAAAAAAAAAAAAAAAAAAAGAATGAGCAGGGGCCCACCCCATGGCTGAATGGTTAAGCTGGCCGTGCTCCACTTCAGCGGCCCTGGGTTCACTGGTTTGCATCCTGGACACGGACCTATGCACCACTCATCAAGCCATGCTGTGGAGCCATCCCATGTAGAAGAGCTAGAATGACTTGTGACTAGGACATACAACTACGTGATGGGGCTTTGGGGAGAAAACAAAAGGAAGATGAAGATTGGCAACAGATGTTAGCTCACGGCACCAAAAAGTATACCTTAAAAAAAAAAAAAGAATGACCAAAAAAAATTATGGTAATTCAAATTATCATTTCATAGATAACAATTGACAATATTATTGCCAACGATATAATTCAAAGTTAAAGTGAAAATTGGAATTTTGGAAAATGTGTATATGCTGTCATGAACATGACAGCTTCACAATATTTAAAAACCTTTTTGATGAGATCAGTGCTGATATTAGCGAACGTAGAGTTTTTTTCATATTGTATAAAATATGTCAACATTTGGAATATCTGTATAACACAGTGAATATTTTTGAAATGACCGATTCTTGATGTGACAGAATCACACAAGGATGAAAGAAACATTCAAAGTGCAAGATAGATCAGTGGATTTCAATGTAACATAGTAGGAAAATTATCAAGTTTTGGAATAGTATCAAAGAAGCATATCATAATTATCTGAAATGGTTATTAAAATATTCTGTCCTTTTTCCAACTATATATCTCTATGGGACCAAGTTTTCCTCCAATACTTCAAATAAAATATTATATTGTAACAAATTTAATGCAAAAGCAGATATGTGAGTCCACTTTTCTATTAAGACAGATGTTAACAAAATTTACAAGATGTAAAATGGGGACACTTCTCACTAATTTATTTTTTGTTTTGGAAAAATTACTTTTCATAAAATATGTACATTAACATGTATTGGGTTTAATACTGTTATTTTAAAATGAAATAATCTATAAATATTTTAAAAATTTTCAATTTAGATTTCTAAAATGGTAAGTATCAATAGAAACAATGCACAAAAATAAGAGCCACTCAAAGGGTCCTGGGACCAGTGATATGCTATCATGTGTATAACTATTTTAACATTTAAAGACTTATTAAAATTGAATCAGAATGCCCATATTTTTTTGTACTTGGCTTTATCACTTGATAACTTAGAGATCTTTCCATATCAATATGCACAGATTTACCTCATTCTTTTAAATAGCTACATGGTATTTCAATAAAAGGTGGTAGTGGAATTAATTTTATCAGTCCCCAACTGATGGCCTTTAGTTCATTTTACAGTGTTTTGCTTTATAAATATTGCTGAAGTGAACATCATTGTACTTGATGTACTTTTGCAGTAATATCTGTCAATTACTTCCAGCCAAAGACCAAGGAACATACATGCAGCTGAACAAGTTGGGTTTATTACTTACGGCAGTGAGGGAGGAACCACATCATGGGTGATTTTGGAGAAGGTCCAAGGAAACAGGGATTAGCTCTAGATTGGGTGTTGTCAGGAAGCAGGAATAATTCTACAGGTGGGTATTTCAGCAAATCTTATCTACGGAAAGGGCCTACTAGGGAGAGGGTAAAGCTGTAATTGAGAAAGAAGCAGCAGTCACTTACGTTAGCTGGGAGAGGGGGTGATCGGCATTTTGTGGGCTGCACAGCGATAGTTTTTGTCTAAGACAAAATCATAAAGCGCCTTTGTTTTGCCTCATTTTATTGAAGTCTCAGAGTGAGTTTAGCCAAGGTTGGTATTTTGTGAGAACGTTAGGTCGATAGGAGAACTTGGTTTAGTCTCAGCCTGATCCTCTGTGGGGATGCGAAGCATGAATTGTACCACAAAGTCTGTTCTTCCTAGAGACGAGGGGGCTGGGCTTTTGCATCCCTGTATCTGTCAGTCATTGGATACAGGCTATTCCATGAGGGAGGCATGTACCTCTCAGGTGACGAGGAGAAGTGGGTCCATTTGCCCATGAGCAGCTCTCCACAGTGGCAGGATCAAAGCAGTAAGAACAACTCCTGAGATCTGAACAGTACTTCAACAGCCTCTGCAACACCATGTATGAGTTCCGTGGGTTATGTTCCTCCTAGAATTCAGTTCTAGGGAAAGCATGCTGTGCAGTCTGCCATAATCTGAATGCTATAATGATGATAATAATTACAATTATAATGTGGTGCTTACTGTGTGGCATCCATCTTCCATAAGGTTTTTGCATGTATTAACTAATTTCATCCTTATAATGACCCTATGAAGGAGATACTATTACTACGCTTACTTTTACAGATGAAGAAAATGAGGAGCCAGCCCTGTGGCCTAGTGGTTAAGTTCGGTGCACTCTACTCCAGCAGCCCTGGTTCGGTTCCCAGGAGCAGACCTATACCACTCATTGGTAGCCATGCTGTGGTGGCAACCCATGTACAAAACAGAGGAAGATTGGCACAGATGTTAGCTCAGGGTGAAACTTCTTCAGCAAAAAAAGAAAATGAGGCTCAGAGAGGGTAAGTTTACACACTTAATAGCAGATTGGGATTTGAACCCAGTCAGTAAAGCTTTAGAGTTTCTTACCTAGCAAAAAAAGAAAAGCACAGATTCTCTTTAAGTTGTGTTAGGCTACCACCTAGGTCATAACTAATTGCATAGAGAATTAACGCTAGACTCAAAGGCAGCTATCTCTAGACTAGACATGAGGAAGGCCGGTGGGCTATCAGAGGCATGGGATGAAAAATCTATCCAGTGATGCTCTATTCTGAATACTGGCTAATCAATCTAATAAGAATATTTAAATGTGACAAAAGGGACAGAGTCAGAAGTAGAAGCTCAGTGTTACAGACAAAAGTCAGTGAGCACAGAAACAGGAACCAAGTGGAAGTGGAAGGAGAAAGGAGGTAATGAGAGGGTGACTCACGCATACACATGGCTGAGCATAGAGTGGGGGCTGGAGCTCTGAAGGTACTGACGAGGGAACTGAGTTGCTAGCCTGGGACTGCCTAGGACTGTTATTGGGACACTCGGCTTGCTGTGACACATCAAGTCACAATTTAGTTCTTGTAATGTATTTTTAATGATGCTAAATCCTCACCAACTTTTTATTCCTTTTCCCAACTGAACCGAAGGAAAAGATAAATCCTGCCTTATGATCTGGAATAGCTCATTTTATCACACAAGAAGACAAAAAAAATCCATCGTGTTTCCTTTTACGACTTAGCTGTTGAATGGGATAAAGGTAAATTTAGTTTCAAGAGTGGGAACAATTTTATTCCCAGATTCTGATAAAATATTATACCTGTACAAGGATTGCACATGGCACTTCATTTTTAAATCTTTATTTGTTCTGCTTTAATATAGGTTTGATATTTTGTTTCTTCTTTGAAAGCATGTATAGTATAAACTTCAAATAGCAATGTGGGAAAGATGGAAATAATATGTTATTTCATATCGGGTCACTGTGCAGGAATATATGACAAAGTAAGTCGACAGACATAAAATAAAATATCATTGAGTAAGAGCAAGTGACAAAAGACAGCAGATTGATTTATACATTGAGAAAAGCATGCAGCCCATTAAAACGAGGCCAAGAGTGGCTAAAAATGGCCAAGTAAACTATTTCCTTACATAGCAAAAGCAAAATGCTTGCTGTTGGGAAATAGGAAGGTAGAAGTTCATACTGGTTGTGACTATTCCTATTTACGTAACTTTTTTGTAAAATCAGCTATTGTAAAAAGTTAGTAAAAATGTAAGAACTAAAGTGTAAGAGTAAATGCAAAGTAACTGAGTAAATACATTAAATTCTTCTTGACTAGATTAGAACTCTATCACAACGCAGAAATTATCAACTCTAAAATTTTCTCCTTGGAAATATGTGAAACATCATACACTACAGCCTCGGCTAAGAGTACTTAATAGTCTGGAAATTCCCAGATGACCGATACAGACCAATGCAGAAATCAAACTAAAAACTTCTCTCGAATCTCAACTAATCAGAATTCTTAGGGAATAATTACATTTGTTGCTTTTAATTTTTTCTATTACTAAGAGTTCATCAATTAATAGTTTCTGCTTCCACTCTTTGCGGCTAAAAAGACCTATAATGTAGCCTGTTGGGAATCCATTTTCATAGTAGGAGGAGAATCTTTGACAGAATCTAACTGTTATGACCGAAGGTGCTTTCAAAGAAAGAAATTTCTGACTTGCTACAGGCAGTTTTATAAATCACTAGCTCTGTACCTGGCCCACAGTAAAAATGTTCTGTGCACGTAAAATTACTATTACTATTGATATCATGATTGGTCCATCCAGTGTGAAGTGGAATACAGAAAGACTACTACGTGCTTGAAGATTTCCTTCATTTTTCAGCCCAAGTTTATTTTTTCTATTATAAAGTTTTCAATATTTATGGTACAGTTTTGGAAAATAAAAGGAAAAGAAAAGTAATAAATAACGAGCTAGGCAAGCTTTAGTTGTGTTTCAGGAAATGGAGGTTTTAAAATTTCTTCTTTCCTTTAAGAAGTGCAAAATATTTCTACACATAGTCATCATCTATCTGCACAACAGTTCTGTGTAATAAAGGGCAGTCTCTGTTCCCAGTGCATAGAAGGAAAAACATACAGAGGTTAAGGGACTTGCCCACTTGGCAGGAACAGAACTAGAACCTCTGTCACTTGGCACTTGAAACTCTCACCATGTGGCTTAAGACCTTTTTTCTACCAAAAAGTATTAATTACTAATCACTAAAATATTCATGAACATCCATCACCATATGGCTTGATTTAGGTTCTTAAATTGTGATGGGGAAGCATTTTTTACCTCCTTCTCCTAATGACTAAAAGTCCTAATTAGCTAAGATGTGCTGTTAATAATTGTAAACTTTAAATTTTCACCTATGATACCCTTCGAAGATATTATTTAACTCTTACAGAGAAATGAGACTAAAATAAATAGATGAATACAGTCTTGCAAAGAAAATTAGAAAAACATGACACCGTACAATCAGCCAGCTCTCACTAGAGTACACTGCTTGTAAATCAGGGCAAAGCTGGCTTCTGGTGGTAGTCATAGAGATGGTGAGAGAGATTGGATTTAGGATATACTTTGTAAGTAGAGCTGGCAGATTTACTAATAAATTAGGTGTGAGACAGAAACTAAATCCCAACTCTTGACTCTGAGCTGCAGGGTGAATGTGAAATCATTTCCTGAGATGAGGAAAATAGGAAAAGTTTGGGAGTTTGGGGGCAGGAAATAAAGAATTTGGTTTAGAAAATATTGTTTAAGATGTCTAATATCCATTTAGGTGGAGGTGTAATATAGGCAGTTCATATCTTAGACTAAGACTCCACAGAAGTGATCAGAGCTAGAGCTAGAAATGTGGGAGTCAACTGGGTGGAAGGAGAACTAAATGGGATCACTAGATGGAGAGTTCAGATCTAGACAATTTCTGAGGACTGAGAATAGGAAGCCCAGAGTCAATAGGAGCCCACAGAAAAGATGGTGTAGTCAGGGAGGTAGGGAAACAATGTAGTGTCCCAGAATCCAAGAGAAGAAAGCATTCCAGACAAGTTCCCCAAATAATGCCCAATGCTATCAAGTACTACTAAGAATTCAAATAAGATGACTGAGACTAGACCATTGGGTTTTGCAACATCATGTTCATTAATGACCCTAAAAAAATGAAATTTCTATTGGAAATGATGTTCTAAGTGAAATGAGTTGAGAAGATATGTGAAGTGAGAGATTGGAGACAGAGGACAAGCAACCCGTTCTAGAACTTTTGTCAAACGGGGGATCAGAGAAACAGGAGCATATGGGGTTGAGCTTTTTGGTTTTGTTTGGTTTTATTTGTTTAAATTGATCAGGTTTATTTTGTTGATCATGAGATGTAGTACAGCATGTCTATATGCTGTTGGGAATAATATAGTAGAGAGAGAAAAACTGATGGTACAGAAGCATGGTACAGAAGCAAGGAGGAATAACTCCAGGAGCAAAGTCGTTGAGTAGAAGAATGGCGTCAAGTGTACAAAGTGATGTATCAGCCACAGTTGGAAGCGTGGATAATTCATCCACTGTAACAGAGGGAAGGCAGAGTGCACTGGTACAGACACAGATAGTTTTGTACATTTTGATAGTAAAAAGATGAAGAAAATCTATACTGCTTCTTCCTATTAGTGAAATGAGGAGAAAGGGCATTAGAGTGATTTGGTGGGAAGGGACATCGGAGGTGGGTGAAGAGAAGTCGTGAGAAGTGGTCTTGGAGAGCAGGAGACTGAACTGATGAGGGCAAATTCTAGTATTGCCATACAGTACTTGGGAACTGTAGCACGGTTCTGGGTTTTCCTCCAGCCACCAGCACGGAGAATGCAGACAGCTGGATTTAACCAGGATTGGGATTTGCCAGTAAGTATGATGACAGGAGAGAAAAGCAGCAGAATTAGGAGTGTATGAAGAGGAATAATCATATTAAACTAAACTGGATAAGGAGGAAATTACATATGCAGATTAATGGAAAAAGAGATAGAAAATGCATTAGAAATAGCAGCTCCCTAAAGAATGGAAACCTCTATAGTCCTTATCCCCCTTTCTCCACTGTTACTGTTATTGTCAAAAGATAAAGTTTCTTAGGAATATTAACTGTCATATAATATTATAGTATAACATTAAAAAGATACTAATTTGGTGGAAACAAAGTTATACAGTTTTTAGACAAATATCTACAAACTGTCATTTATGTATTCCAAAACCCAGTTTAGAGGAAAGTCCAGTAAAACTAGCATTGCCTATTGCATTTGCTCAGTACCTGAATCTTTTTTGACTCATCCCTCTCAAACTCTATATCCAAATGAACACCAAGCACTTTGGAATATTTTTTGCATAATGTTTCTCTTATTAGTATTATTTCTCTTTCATGTTCACCTCAGACGCATAAAGCTGCAACCACCACCTAAAGACTCTTCTCCAGCCTGCATTGTCCTTCAAGATTGACTTTCAGTCTCCCTTACTTATGCTCCATTTGCAACCTAAATGTGTCTCAAATACAGCTAACATTGCTTTATTTTATGTCCCAATGCAAACTGTCGACATTTATGCAATGCTTTCCAGTTAATCTGGAATTTCCTGTGCTTTTGCATTGCTTTATGTCTTCCCCTTTCCTCCCTGTTTCTATTCCATACCTCATCCGGTGTATGCCTAAACCTGTCCCTGGAAAATTTAGAGGTTCCATTGTGCATTTAGCCAGCTGCAAAGGAGAGACCTTGAGAATCCTGGACCCCAGGGGACCACAACTAGCCAGCAAAGTTCTTCTTTGGCAGCCTTGGTTTGGAAACACTTCACAGGCTGCTTCCTGCAAGCTGGGCAGAGTTTGCTCTTTTGGAAATCTCCCTCTTAGTCAGCTGCTTGTTGGCTGGCCTCTGTGCGAATTGGAGCATGATCTTTCAGAAGAAGGCAGTACAAGTTTGCTTGGGGATCATTTGTTAAAGGAGAGAACGGTTGTGATTTTGTGAATTTAGATCCCAAGACCAACCAACTTCCTTTTCTTCCTTCGAACATATGGGATGAATAAAGAGACAAATAAGGGTAGTGATTTAACTAACCTTATTTATCTTTTTTCCCCCCCAAAAAACCCCATTTTTTAAAGAGAAAGAAAAAAGCCTTTGTTTATGTAAGCCAGGGCGGTTTGACAGCATGGTTGGAACAGCTGATGACCTAGCTAAATCCTTCAGAAGGCTTGGCCAGAGGGAGAGGGAAATATATAAGATAAGATATTGATATTTTGTAGAGCACACTGGAGCTGGTTATTAGATCTACAGAATAAAGAATTTGGTCAAATGCCAGGCTATAAATTCTTCTCCTGAACTGGAGAACACATACTCTAAAAGCTTAAAAGAAACACACACTCTAATGTGTCAGGAAACCCTCTGATAGTTCAGGTTCTACACAAGAAACATTCTTTGTACCTTCTTTCCATTAGTAAGATAAAAATCAGGGCCTAAGGAAGACAGAATGCAAAGATGTGGCAGGTGACCTCTTATGTATAGGAGATGCTTCAGGGAGGCTGCAAGCTGGGCCCTCTGAAGTATGTCACTACTTCCTCCCTACATGTTCACAGCAGGAGCCCAAAAGCCAAGCTGGCCCCCTCCTTGTTTCAGGGCAGACAGAGGTCAATGTGACTCAGGATAGAAAGCTGCCAATGGGAAAGTGAAAACAGATCCAACTGAAATGATCATAAGAGCTGAAGGAAATCACATCAGGGCTCATGAGGTTGACAGAGGGACCCATAGGATGGATAAAGTTCACCACTTTCTCAATGGCAGTTTAGGTGCAATTCAGAGCAAAGTATCGGTCCAGTAAAAATGACTTGGACCTCCAATCCTTTGCCTTCCACAAAAATGCAATGTTCTGCAAACACTCCATTTCCTTCCGTTATATTTGGTGTGTCTAGGAAGGAATGTCAATGAGCATATTGTTAGGGAATGTTGTTGATAGAAAACAATCAGAAATCTGGAGCAAGTGTTGTTTATTTTTTTATTGTACTTTTTAAAGACTCTACCATAGACTAAGTTCAACAAAACTGGTAGTGTCTGGGGAACCCAGTAAAGATGGGTTATGATACAACCCAATTGAGAAAGCCCAAAAATTGACTGACCAAATATAGGTGGGTCTATTCCCACATATATACATAGAGAGAGAAAGACTGTGGTCTTGATTACTGTAGCTTTATAGTAAATTCTCTTTTTCCTTTAATCAAAGTTATTTTGGCTCTTTTAGATCTTTTTCATTTCCACATAAATTTTAGAGTCTGCTTGTCAGTTTCTACAAAAAAAAAGCCTTCTGGAATTTTTATTTGGTTAACATTGAAAGTGTGGATGAATTTGTGAAGAAATGACAGCTTAACAATATGGGGCCATCCAATACATGAACATGGTATATCTCTACATTTATTTATGTCTAATATCTCTCAGTAATGTTTTGTAGCTTTCATTATACAGAATTTGCACATCTTTTTAAAATTTTTTCTCTAAATATGTCAGGTTTTTTGATGCTCCTGTGAATGGTATTGCTTTTAATTTTTATTTTCTAAGTGGTTATTAATAGTATATAGTTGCTTTTTGTATAACAATCTTTTAGCTTACAATCTTTCTAAATTCACTCATTAGTTATGAGTTTTTTTGTAGAGTCATTAAGATTTTCTCCATATATGACCATATTATCTGAAAACAAAGACAGCTTACTTCTTTTGTTCCAAATTATGAGTCTTGTTTTTTACTCATCTTATTTCAATGGCTACCTTCAGTACAATGTTGAATAGATGTGGTAAACATGAACATATCTGCCTTGTTTCTGATTTTAGGGGGAAAGGGATGTTCATTCAGTCTTTCACTAGTAAATGTAATGTTAGCTGTGTATTTCATTGTAGACACAATGTAAGTTGAGAAAACACCCTTCTATTTCTACTTAATCATGAATGAGTGTTGAATTGTACTGAATGGTTTTTCTATATCTGTTTAGATGATCGTATTTTTTATCCTTTATTCTGACAAAATAGTGAGTTACATTGATTGATTATCAAATGCTAAACCAAATTTCAATTCCTGGATTAATCCCACTTGACCATGATGTAGTATCCTTTATGAGTGCCTTCAACTTAACAAAAAAATTTTGAGGATTTTTGCATTGATATTTGTGAGAGATATTGGTTTGTAGTTTTCCCTTCTAATGTCTTTTTCTGATTTTGCTTTTTTATCAGGTGATGCTAGCCTTATTAAATGAAGTAGAAAATTTTCATCTATTTCCTTATTTTCCAAAAGATCTTGTGTAAGATTGGTATTATTTTTTCCTTAAATGTCTAGCAGAATTACTGGTAACGTCATCCAGGCCTGGAGTTTTCATTGATCAGATATTTTGGATTACAAATTCAATTTCTTTAACTCAAATAGAGTTATTCAGCTTTTCCATTTCTTCTGTGTAACTTGTGTCCTACAAGGAATTTGTCCATTTCATCTATGTTGAATTTATTTGTACATTCATTGTATTCTCTCATTATTCTCTTAATGTCTATAGCATCTATTTATTCCTAATATTCATAACTTGTGTCTTTTTCTTCTTGATCAACATTTATAGAGGTTTATCAGTTTCACTAAGTTTTTCAAAGAAACAATTTTTGGCTACAGTGATTTTCCTCTATTATTTGTACATTTTCTATTTTATTGATTTTTAATATTAGCATTATCACTTCCTTTCTTCTCTTACTTTGAGTTTTATTTGATCGTCTTTTACTAGCTTCTTTAGGTAGAAGCTTAGATCATTATTTTTCACTTTTCTCCTTTTTTAATACAAACATTTAACTTCCCTCTAGATACTACTTTAACTTCATAATATGAGTTTTGATGTTATGTTTTTATCATCATTCTGTTCAAAGTATTTTGTAATTTTTTCTTTAGAAGTGTGCTGTATAATTTACAAATATTTTGGGATTTTAAAAAATAGTTTTAGTTATTTATATCTAATTTAATTTAATTACTTTAGGTCATAAAGTTAAAATTACTAATTATTACTAGTTATAAATTATTATAATTTCAATCCTTTTCCATTTATTGAGCCTTCGTATGATTTGGCATATATCTGGGTGAAAGTTCCATATGCACTTGAAAAGAGTATGCATTATTCTTTGTTGTGTTCCTTTATATATATATATATATATATTATATATATATATATTAATTGGATCAAGCTGATTGAGAGTATTGTTCAAGTCATCTCTCTCTTCTGATTTCTGTTTACTCGTTCTATCAATCAATCATAGAAGAGTGTTGAAATATCAAAATGTAATGGTGGATTAATCTACTTATTCTTTAAGTTCTGTAAGTTTTTGCTACATGTAACCCAGGTAATTTTCCTTGTTTTGAAGTCTACTTAGTCTGATATTAATACAGCCATTCCAGCTTTCTTATGTTTATACTTACTGAGTGAGTAATATATCTTTTTCCATTCTTTTTTCACTTTTTACTTTAATCTATCTGATTTTCTTATACATGTCACATGGGTCTACTTTTCTGTATAATATTTAATAATCTCTGCCTTTTAAAATAGTATGTTTATACCATTTATAGTTAAAATAAAATTATCAGTATGGTTGTCGTTTTTAAGTCTACCATTTGCAGTTTATGTGTTAGTTGTTTAATTTGCACTTTCTCCAATTTTCCTCTTTTCTTGCTTCTTTTTGATTATTTGTGTATACTTTCAAATTTCATTTTATCTTCACTATGATTTATTTATTTTATTGCATAGCCTTGGGTTTATATTAAGCTTCTGTACCTTATTACAGCCTATTTTCAAATAATATTACACCACTTCATGTGGTATACTTGCAAAAATATACTCTTTGGACTGAGGCATGTACACACCATCAATGTAGTCTGCCCTTGAGAGATATATCAACAAGGTGTGCACAGGCCCTGGTGGGCTATGTTCTTTAGGGCCGGGACTTTCAGGCTCCCAGGTACTCAGAGAATGGTCTGCATTAAGAGAGGTACAGGAGAATATATCCGCTTGATTCTGCAGACTCTCACTCCATGAAATGGGCAATAGGTGGAGGAAAACTGTAACAAGAACTTCTCAAGTTCAAGGCTCAGATCTATGGGCAATGTTGTCTTCGAACATTGACCGAATCTTAAATTTCAAAAACTATGCTCTTTGCATTATATCCTCGAGAATTGGTTAGTTTCTTCATCAGAACTTCTAACTTAAGACAGACTTGGAAATTGTATCTCTTGGCATTAAACTCAATGAAAAACACAGACAGGGAAGGAAGAAGAGAATAAAAACCCAAGGGACCTTCAGACAAAGTGGTGAAATATTTGAATGTTCACTAATTGACAATTTGTCTGAGTTTATTGCTGGGTAGTATAATTAGCTAATTCATAAACTAATAGGATTACTCTAGTCACCACCAAAATTTTATAATATCTTTCCCTTCTTTGGATCTTCCTTCTCTTTTCAAGATCTTTTGCTTCATATGGTCCAAATTCGTATCTTCATATATTTATGGATATCTTTAAATCTCTAAATATTTTCCCCAAATTGAGGCTGTTTCTACTACCATTGAGAATATTGAATTTTAATAATTATATTCTGTTTAGTTTTATTACCTACTTTAGGTAGAAATAACGAGATCAGTACTTAGGAAGAGAGAGTTCAATTGATCTATGTTAACAAAATCGAGTTTTCACATGCACACACACACACAAAGCACAGTTAAAACCAATGATTATTTCAAAAAAATTTTTCTCTTCCTTAGTTAAATGGGACTGTGCTATTCAAAGAAGGACTGCTTCTCATTTTTAAACTATAATGACAATTTGGCTTAATCATATATTAAACATTTATTAAGTAGTCACATCAGGATAGACTGGGTACCTAATATTACAAAGCTCTGTTCTGTCCTCAAAGACCTAATATTCTGAAACTTAGAGAGAAAGAGCATAAACAAACATGGGCAGGCATAGATTCAAACTCAGCAAAAACTAGCTTTATTATGCTTTCCTTTTCTACTCTCTCTCTCTGATAGTGTACAGATAGATTTTTGGCACATGAAATCGTATCATTGTTTACATTGGCAGTTTGGGAAATTGACTTATACTGGTTCCACCTCTTTCAGGCCTAGAGACTGTCTCATCTTGAGTGGCCTTCCCATCAGGAAAGCGTCTCAAACAGGAGACCAGAGCCTGCCCTGTGACTTACAGCACAAGAACTTTCCAGAGTCAGCTTTGAGATAAACGCATCTCCGACAGCTGAAATATTAGTTAATTCAGGCTGACATGGATTCACTGGAGTCCAATGGATTTCAGGCTCCACAGTGGAGGAGAAAAAAGAAACTTGTCCAGTGCTTCGTAAAGCATGATTATTTAACATTCTTGCTAACAATCTTTTAAAAGTTATAGTTGGAATGTTGATGCAATGTGCAAAGAATACTGAAGGCAAAGTTATCCCTGGTAGGAGAGAAAGAGTGGGGAAAAACCACATAGGTAGAATGATGTGACACATAACCCTCATTCTTTTCTCTTTATGCACAAGGATGGGAACTGTCTTCTAATGCCTTGTGAGAAGTTTTGGTAATAGGAAAAGAACCGTAAGACCTAATAGTGGTCCCTCCCAGGTATGAATTGATCATGAAATTATTTACATTGATCTCCTCAAATATAACATGTCCATAAATATTGCAAACACTGGTCTCCATGTCATGTCTCCCTGAATTTGTCTGAATTAAATCTCCAACTGGGCTAAGGGCTGGTATGTATTTTCCAGCTCATGCTTTTAATAAAAACTTAATATATTTTTATTGACAGACCTCTAGAGAGAAACATAAGCCTCAGGTCCGGGAGCCTGAATGTGGGACTCTAGAAGGAGGATGACTGATAGGACAGTTAGAGGTAGAAGGAGTGTATGACCTAGAAGGGAGAAAATGGTTTCTATCTCCTGGATAACCATCAGGTAATTCCATCTGTGTGGATTTACAAGCAAAAATGGAAAATTGTTCCATTAAAAGCTTTGTGATTGGGGACCAGTCCCACGGCCTAGTGGTTAAGTTTGACATGCTCTGTTTCAGCAGTCAAGATTTGGTTCCCAGGTGTGGACTACATGACTCATCGGCAGCCATGCTGTGGCAGCAACCCACATACAAAATAGAGGAAGATTGGCATGAATGTTAGCTCAGGGCAAATCTTCTTCAGCAAAAAAAAAAAAAAGAAAAAAGCCTTGTGTATCCTGGAGGAATGTGTAGCTCAAAGCTGGGAAGAGGGTGTTCCACACTGCAAGATAGAATACTGTCTGGTTCTAGTGCTTTGAGTCTCTAGAAAACATAGCACTACTCTGGGACTTCTAGGATGCAAAGAACCCATGGTAGCAATGGCCATGGAAAGTATCATGGAGAAGGAGGCAGAGATATTAACTTCTCGGGAAATATCCATGTGCTCCTCACATCATCCAGTCTCACTGCAATTAAATGAGACTATATGATTATTTCTGGTCAATGCTCTGTGAGCAAAAGTGACCTGTTTAGTTTTAAGCCAAAGCATTCAAGAGCAAGTCCTTCCAGTATTTCTATCCCTGCCTTAATGACCCTTTAGGCCACTTGTGAAGTTGGAAACATGATAAGATGGTGGAACCTCTGTTACATTAGATCTCCAAGTCACAACCTGGAGGAGAGCTACCCAGGAGAGCTGTCAGATCCTCAGTGAACTTGGCCTAATCTTTGAGTAAGAATGAACTTTTATGTGCAAAGCCACTAAGACTTCAGGGTCTGTTTGTTACTGTAGCATAACTTCCCCTATCCTGACTAACATAAGGAGACTATACCAATAGAAGGGAAGAAAATGTTAGATGCCACACAGTAGGTAACAAAATGTGTTGATGAGACATTGGTAGAGATACCTAGAATACCTGTTAGAGACTTTAGAGATACGTAAATAACAGGAAGGTTAAGATTCAGTAAAATAAAGATTATTACTGTTCATATAATCCTTCCTCTTAAACTTTTTTATGACGTGTATTAGAAGTGATAGAGATCTCTTTTCCGTTTCCTTTATTTTATATATGTGCCACTTAAAGACAAGGGGTGCAAATTGTTTGCCTAAGCTCTCAGCACATTAATTACAAGGAGAAAATGGGATGAAGGGTGGTAGCCTGAGGGGTCTATTAGGTGCCATTTAGACCTAGTGAATGCCCTTGACAGATGACCTCATTTCCCCACTCTCTCAGGTTGTTAGTGCACCCCTTTTCAATGCTCTTATAGCACTTTGCTTTTTTTTGTACAATTGTACTTATACTTCATTGCAGTTATTTATGAATTCCACAGCACAGTGAAATCCTTGATTCTCGAGGTCATGTCTTAATCTTTATGTCTCCAGTGTCCAATACAGGGCCTGTGGCAAAAAAAGAACTGAATAAAATTTCATTGAAAAAAATGAAAGTTTATGTGATGTCAGCACTGAAGAAAGTTTTGGGTAGTATGGTGCTTTGGATAAATGGAAATATATACATCAAAATTATGTAAAAAAATCCACTAAGTTTGGATATTAAAGAATATCTTCTCCCACCCTGATAAAAGTGTATCTCTTATCATCCAGCCTATGGACTGGAATTCCCAAAATTAGTGTATGGTTTGGTTTGGATATTGAAGGTATTTATCAAAATAGAAATGCAACTTGGGAAAAATAGAATGACACATAATTATTTATCTATTAATACCTTGGTGTAAATTAACCCATCATATAGTCTCAGCAGACATTAGGTTCCTGATGGAATGGGATGAAGAATATTCATTTTTAAGGGAGTGGGAGGAGGAATATGGACCCACCTGAGTAGGTAGGATATCAAAGTGGAGAATCTGGGCTATTTTTTAATGGCTTTATTAAAGTCATGAAGACATGAAGAAACATGAAGATTTTGCCATCATTTTGTCAAAATTACAAATTAGGCCCCGTATGTAAGTGTCTCATAGGTAATTTCTCAGCTGCCTTTCTTTATTTTCTCTGAATTTTCTAATATCTCTTTTTATATTTTAGAGGAAAGGGAGAGAGGAAAGGTGGGATGAATTATAAATTCTCTTTTCACTTTATGAAATATGAGATCATTGAGGTTAAATATATCTTGTGGGCAAATTCACTGCAATATGTTTTGTCAGTCAATGCCCCAAATCTTGATCAGATAAATTTTCTTTGAGTTGTTCCTACCTAGTCAAAAAGAACTTGTTTTTATATCTTATAAATGAAATCATCATACTGAAATTAGGAAAAATACAGACTTTCAAGTCAGTTTCCATCCCCCATAAGGAAGGACAGAGCCTAACAGACATAGCTATGCTAATATTGATTATAGGATTATTCCCTTCTGTTCCCTTTACTCAGGTACCAAGTGAATTTGGTATACCCTTAGGTGAAGGCAGCACAGTGTTCCCAGCAAAATGAGCAACATTATCTAAAGTGTAGACATAACCCTCAGATACCACGCAGGCTAAATCAAAAGTCTTAATGGAAGACAATTTCCTACACTTACACGACCTTTGGAATAATAGCTTCCTTGCCTTTTCTAGAAAAATAGTTTTTTAACCTACATCTGCATCCCTAAACAATAGAGTTGTGGTTTTCCTGTTTTTAAAATTTCTACAAAAAGAATAAAGCTATAAATATTTTTTGTGTCCTGTCCTTTTCCCTGAATATTGTTGTGAGATTCACAACAATATGTATATAGCTGTAGTTAGTAGTTTTTGGTATGAATATATCACAAGTTACTTATCTCACTGAAGATGAACATTGGTTTGCAGTTTGTTTAAAGCATAATGACCATTTGACAAAATGTGGCAAGAATTTAAAAATATAAGAACTAAAACCAGAACAACTTCAGATCAATATTTTATTGTAGTTTCTTCATAGGCTCATTACTGAATGCGAACTGAGAATATTTCCAAATCATCAATGAAGGGATGGAATAAAGCAATTTAAAAAAATTGTGTGGCTGCTAGAAATCATGTAGTAAAATCCTTTACTTAATAGATGAGGAAACAGAAATCCAGAGAAGATTTGACTTGTTTATAATGACATAATTCAGACAGTCAAGGATGAAAGACAGCTTTCCATCTTCGGTGGTACAAAATTTTCCCAACTTTTCATGTTGCCAAATTTCCCCACCAGCTACCAGTACCCTCTAAGTGGTGAAGTGGTAGAGACCATCTGGAAACTTCCTGCTAGTCTACCCAAAGGGATCAGTGCGTAGTCAAGAGTGGATATCTATGTGTGTGTTTGTTTATCTTCCACATATGAGTGAAATCATATGGTGTTTGTCTTTTTCTGTCTGATGTATTTAGCCTAGCGTAATATCTTCAAGGTCCATCTGTGTTGTCACAACACAGAAGTTGAAATATAATGACATACATCTGAAATTTACACAAGGGTATAAACCACTGTTTATTTTTTACTGTTACCTAAAAAGAATTTTTTTAATCAAATAGAAGAAATTTTAAAATAAAAAAGTGCATAAAAACATTGGTGCTATATTTTGATAAAATTTTAAAAACAATGGTTTGGGTATCTATTTATTATAAAAGATGTAGCATTAAAAATACCTGAAGAAATTCGTTTTGAATTTTAAATGTAGAAGATTTACTATAAAATTACAGGATGATGTTATTTCGCTTTTAAGATTTTTTAAATTTGTTTTTCATTATATCTTTCCAAGTCATTTGCTATTTAAGAAACGAAACTAAAATGGTTTACTCAATATTATAAAAAAAAATTGGCCACAAATTGGGAACCCAAATCAAACTTTGTCTTGTTTCAAAGAAAGAGAACGCAGAGGAGGAAAAATCATTCCAGGAGAAATATTCTGGATGGCATATTGGAGAAGAATGTCTGTAAAGTTCTGAGCAATAAAAGAAAAAGAAACTTCCTGCCTGACAGTTTGAAATTTCAACGATTTTAGAAAGAGAAATTTAAAAGGTTCTGCAACATGCATTAAAGTTCTGATAAAAAAAATAAATATATCAGTATAAATGTCATGGGTTGGGATAAATACGATACACATCAGATTATTTCTGCACTATGAGATACTCACCATGAGGTTCATCTTGTCCCTTTTCATATGACATAGACAGAAAGACCATGTGTATGTAAGTGGACAGCTATGGGGAGAGATATAGAGTGAAGTAAACACATGCAGAAATCTATAGGTGCCAGTGGGCAAGTGGCTGGAAAAAGCCATTAATGACATAAGAAGCTTAGCCAGTGGATCTCTTCTCTTAAACATGTTTTCACAATGTATCTCTAGGCAGGTCAAAATTTTTATATTCTACTATATGTGTGCTTTTTCTTTGGTTTTGGTTTGGTTTAGTTCTAAATAAAATTTCATTTCTTTTCAATTCTTACTTTGAAGTTAGACTTTCCAAATAAAAATATCCTCCTCTGTTTTACTTCCTAAAATATCTTGAGATATAGGAAGAACAGAGATTTTGCCTTTCTTGAAACTTGCCATACTCATTTGCAATGCAAATAAAATAAGGCATGTACCAGAACAACCAGGGAGAAAAGATGTTATACGAAACATGACATTGAATTCTGATGAGTAAAAGGTAATTTCCACGGAGGCTAAGCAATATACCTAAAAGCGTATGGCACCAATCAAGTAAACTGTAAATGTGTGATATTGTTACAAAGGAAATAAAATAGAGTG
Organism: Equus quagga; assembly: GCF_021613505.1. Taxonomy (NCBI): domain Eukaryota; kingdom Metazoa; phylum Chordata; class Mammalia; order Perissodactyla; family Equidae; genus Equus; species Equus quagga. The sequence goes on from NC_060275.1 coordinate 87,768,756, forward strand.
TGTGAATTCTGCCCAGTGGAGGACCCAAATCAAAAGTGTTTTCAGTGTAGAATGATCCACAGCTGCATTAATGCTCAGTTATCTGAAAAACAAAAACAATAAAACACTGGAGAAGTCAGCCGTATAAAAAAGACCTGAATGGAATCATCTCTATTGGAAAAGCTGTTTCCTAGTATAAAGGCATTTCATCATATGCCTATTCTTTCAGCAGGCACTGTTGTATAAAATTGTTTGCCAGCATGGTGGGTGTTCACTGAAAATGAGAAAAATTACTATATTGTTATGAGTAGAGAAGAAGCACAACAATGGTTTAAGTTTCAGTTTTGAAGAATACGTCAAATCTTCCATGGGATATATGTATTTTTTTAATCTACCTCAAAACAATTAAATATGGCTTGAGTGAAATATAAACTGTATAATTAAAATGTTAAAGGCTTTTAGACACATTAATAGCTATAATAAGAGCTGAAAATGCAAGACCTAGGAATGTCTGTCAGAGCTCTTTGATACCCAGAGAAGTAGAAAGTGGGTTTTAATCCTAAATTTGTAAGTCACTCTCTGCAACACCATCAGGAAGTCATAGCTCAGTCTGCCTGACCTGAGACGGCAGGGCTAATGGGCTACTCCTCTGGTTTACTGTGAGCAGAGTTAGCTTCCTTGCAGAGTTCCATTTGGATTCTGATGCCTTTAAAAACAAATAAACCCAATCCCTATGGTCCTCTCTCATCGCCCACGTTAAAGTGTTCCCACCTGCCCTTTTTTGAAAAGCTTTGGCGTTCAAAAGGACACTGGCATTGTCTCTTGGTTGCAGAAACTAAACAGATTCTAACCTCTTTTAACCAATTAACTACTTACTTCCTATCTTCACCCTCAGAGTAACAGAATAGTTTAATGTTGGTACAACCAAAAAGCATTTTATTGCTTCCACAGAGTCGCCACCCGCATGAGTAATCTGGATAGACTTAAATAATGGAAGTATTATATAATTGAAATTTGCTAAGCAAGTAGAACTTAAACGTCCTCACACACAAAAAAAGGAAAGATAATACATGAGGTGATGGATGTATAGCAAATCACCACGATGCACATGTTAAATATCTTACAATTGTGTTTGTCAATTATACTTCAATACAGCTGATAAATAAATAAAAATGAAACAAAATGGCATAGAACCCTCTCATCTCTTGAGGACACCTCTTCAGGACTCTGTGAAACTCCCTAGAGGACAATTTGAAAACCACTATTATAAAGAGATGGAAAAAAGAATACTTTTAAAAGTTTAGGTAGTTCCCGACTTATGAATTTAAAATGTATTGATCTAAAAAATTGTGAAAAATAAATGCTATCAATTTTTAAAAAAACAACAAACATGGAAATAAGAAAAAAGAAATTACAAGAGAAAAAGAGTTAATGCATGGCAGATATTTTTTTCTCTTTAAAATTTTTCTTCCTCCTTTATTCCCTCCCTCCGTGGAGAATTCCTCTAAGGAACGTAGCCTTCTCCCTCCCAATGTCTACTGGACATTTGTTGTATTTTGGCAGCCCAGGATCTGACCTCCTTCTGGTATTTGGAGTCCTCCACTCTGTGCCATGGTGGGAGGCCTAGATGGCCCCTAACCTAAAAGCCAGACAGGTCAGATGATTACTTCCCAAACTTCCCATGGCTGGAATGCAGTCCCGAGCAGCCAGATATGCATTCTCCAGCTCAGAATAAGATGCATGATGCTCATGACCCAGGAAAGTAGATGTGGTGGAGAAGCTACTGTAGTGATGACAAAAGCAGTTCAGAAATGACCTGTTTCCCCAAGATCACTATTTCTTCCATCACTTCAATAACTTATTCCTGCCTGGTAGTCAAAGAAACTCCCCAATGATTTCACCAGCTATAAGAGTCATGAGACTGTCAGCTGTCTAGTGAGCATTTAATGTACTGTGCTGAACGAAACCTCTAGCACATATATGCGGGTTGAAGTCCTTGATCACCAATATAACTTACCTGGCTGCTCATACCGAGGTAAATTACCCAGCATCATCTGTAAACTGAGAGAAATAATAGTATCTAGTTCATCGTTTCGTGATATTAAAAGAGATAACCCTTGTAGAACGCTTTGTATAATGCCTGGCATGGAGTTAGTCTGTGATAAATAGTAGCTATTACTGTTATTGTTGCTGCAATTTCTTTGACTATTTCCACTACTATGGTATCTTGCCCCCGCCAGCTTGTGAGCTGTCAACTCTCATAACCAATTCCTTCAGTTAAGCATCAGTCTCCTCTAACTTCAAAGTTCCCTTTGTTAGCCTCTGTTTTTGTCTCTATGCAAATACTTTCTATCATGTTTTCTTCCTCAAGTATGGAAGTTTATGTGAAAGTATCTTCTTCCAGAACATAAGTAAATATAAGATGGTGACATTAGCTATATTTTTATTCTTTTCTTCCTAATTTTAGGGTGTTTGTTTTGTTGTCGGTGGTGGTGGGTTTTTTTGCAAGAACCATATATTACTTTAAGAAGCAGAAAAAGCAATAAAGCTATTTAAAATTATATATTCTTGACATATAATGCTATTCTATCTTCATTTCTAATAGATCTGATTCTTTTTAATAAGGTGCACCCTTCCTTTGTTATATTCCCATTTTTATTTTATCCAAACAATTCTACTTAATATGTATTAGTAGTTATGAGATCCTATTTACTACTCTGTTACAAGTCATATTCCCACTGATTATATTTGTTTATCTTATCCTGTAGTGTAATTTGCATTTCTCAGGATCCATGACTTCCAAATATGTTAATAATTTAACATATTCATTTTCTCATCCTACCTCCCATACTTAATGCTTCTTTTTCATGTTTTAGAAGATGTTGGTCATAATAACTGATTCCCAAGTTATAACAGCGTTTGTCAAAATCTAGTCATGCCTCCTGGGTTGCTGCTTGATTGAGAAGTGATCACATAAAGCTAGTGCCTTCCCAGTATCGTATAAGAAAATGGCAGACAATTCCATGGGAATTAATTTTTATGCATGTATGAGGGATATTGACTGAGACAAGTACTAAGGGAGTAATTAAAGATTCTTAAAGTTTACATTTATGAACTAAAATTAACTCATTACTAGAGTTCCCTGAGCTCTCATTGAGTATTCTATTATAGAGCCAGCTCTCAAGCAAAGCTTAGCAATGAAGACAACAACATGCTTAGCTTCAGGGCAGCATCGTTATTGGATCTTGAATTGGTCATGATTGGTAGTTGTAGCTGTTCTTGCGTGCTAATTATAGGGCAAGTATCAAGTTCTCCCATTCCATTCTCTGGTATATTAAGGAAAAATGTGGGCTTTTGTTCAAATCCAGCTTGGTCACTTCCCCTGGTTCCAGGTTTACCATGGGCTGCCCTACTTTTTGCTGCTAGTCTTGCCCTGAAACTCTTGGACTAAAATCTCCTATCCATAAGGAGATGCAGTTACCTCTCTGCCATTCTCAGTGGTGAAATAAATACAAGACAGGGTATACTTCCCATGATTGCCACAGAAGTCTATACAGTGTATCAACCTTTATTGAAAGATTGCAGGACAATAAAAGAAATTGCAGTGAGGATCAGGTGCATTTAAGACTGTATACCAAATAGAGCACTTTCAAGGAAAAACGTGAAAGTATTAAACCCTTTACAGGAAGCTCTCTCATGGTTACACTCCAATTCTTGATTGCTCCACTATATTTAGATTCTCCCTCCTCTCTAAGAATCCCCCCTTCAAACCACCTCTCTTGGGATCAACCCCATTCCCTATTGGGCCAACTCCTATTTCTAGGAAACCATCCACTCCCTACCGTCAGGAAATCTGTGGATTCCATAATCTACTAGTAGTATATATGCCAAATTCTGAGTTATTCAGCTCAAAGCAACACCAGAAAGACTGAAGAGTTAGGGGACAAGGATTGGTGAGTTACAGAATGGGATATGACACTCCAAAATCTGTCAGTTTCAAGCACGTCCCCCTGTTCTTCCTGATAATCCAAATGGATCAAAAACACACATCTACAAACATCTTCTTAGGATAAATATTAATTTTTAAAAAGACTATAGTATAAATCCTTATTGAAGTGGAGAAACATTGTACTAATTACAACATAATTAGTACAGTTATCCCTGGACTTGAGAGTACAATGTTCAGGGATAAGAGTCTCCCTTTATTTATCCTCCTGTGTTCAGGTTGTGCTCATGGGCTTATCACTACATAAGAAACAGGCAGTTCCAGTGACTTCTAACTTTGATGACTGTAGCCCAATCCAAAAGCTGCTTTCTGTAAACACCAGTGATTCTCTGCAGAGGGATTTTTTTTTTTTTTTTGTCCTGACTGAGAAAGATTTGGTGAATAAATACCTCAGCCTGGATGGAGTACTCTGAGGAGTATTCTTTACTATCTTCCAGAATTCCATAGGGAACTCAAGTTCTGGTGGCCCCGGTGGTAGCTTACTTGGTAATTCATCCTTTATTGACCACTTTCCTACCATCTCATGTCCCCATTCCCCTAATAGTGCTTACTGGGATCCCCAAATAAATGATTTACTTGCGCTTGAAACCTTATCTTAGGATCTGCTTCTGGGGATTCCAAGCTAAAAGAGCAGTCATCTCTCTCTTTTCAGACAGATCAGAAGCTTTCAAGTTAAACTCATTTTATAATTGGGCTAAGTCAGATTCTTGGGTAGGGTGAATTCATCTAGTTTCTGAACAGGAAAAAAGCCAAGATGAGAACCCATTATTATTCTGAGTGAGACGGTAGGGCTTTTTTGTTCATGTGGTTAAGGAAAGATTAATCATCTAGCAATAAAAATCTTAAAATAAAAAAATTACTGTTAAATTAACTTCATGGTTGCCCATTTAGTTTTTTATGGGTCATTTGAATAATCCCAGAGCGTGGAGCAACAAATTTAGCCACAATATTTTAGCCAATGGGTTTTCCACTAGCTAAACTTTAAGTTATATATGTATCATCATTCAAATATAAATCAACTACAGTCCTTTCATTAAAATAGACATAGTCATAATTTCCATAAATTCTAATGAATTTTGTCCTCTGCTTGATCAACTATTCTTCACAAATCCTCTTATGTCTTGGGAGCAGTGTAGTTTACTAGAATATAGTTCTGAGATTAAGGTGCCTGGAGTTTAAATCCTGGGTCCTTTGCATTCTCACTTTAACCTCATATCACATGCTTAAACATTGTGCTTCAGGTTCCTCATGCCGAAAGGAGATAGAGTTCCTATTATGTAAATGGAGTTGTTGTGGTAATTAATGAAGTAACATATTTATTTAAAGCAAATGGTCTAGCTCCTGGCACATAGTATAATCCTCAATCACTCTTGAGGATTATAATGATTATTGAAGTAGACTTATTCTTCAATTGGAAGAAAGAGTGAAACATAGCATTTAAGTGCCTAAGAGTCTGATTTTCTTGCCCAGGATTTCCCAGTGCTGAAGGGAGCTTCCTTTTTTCTCCTCTCCTCATATTATTAATCCTCATGTGAATCAATGAAAGTGGGTAACAATTATCAAACGGGTAGATCTGGGCAGGCCTTTTGGAGTGAATATTCATTCCAGAAAGACAACACACCTCCAAAATGGATAAATGAGATTTGCATGCACTGCTTTTGCACTTTTCTATTTCCCATGATGTTTTTCTTCCTTCCAGGGCTCTAGGTATCCTTGCCTTAACCTGTGCTCTTCTTTTTTGCCATAAAGTGCTGTGTTCAGTAACAGAAAGCACTAAGCCTTCAGCTAAATCATGGGGTGTGGCCAAAGAGATGATATGGGAGTAAAAGGGAATCACTAATGAGAAGCAAAAAGGAAAGCAAGGTTGATGTGTGATCCCTCTTACCTTTGTGGAAAATATGGAAATAAACTGTGGTGATGCCACACTTCTCGTAAAGTATTGGTATTTAATAAAAACTGGAATTAAAAATGAGATATTTTCTAGGTTTCCCACTTTACTCTTCATATCTTATCAATGAATTTTGACCAATGTCAGTCCAATGAATGGTAAGATACATGATATATATGATTATAGATGTAGTGATCTTCCTCTGAATTCCTGAAGTAGATTTGAACCAAAGGAAGAAAAAATGATGCATGTACCAATGTCCTGAGAGGAAATAGATGGCACACTCAAATAGGTTAATGGAGGATAATTTAATGAAAAGTCTATTTACATAGGTCTCAGGAGAATTAAGGGAAACCAACAAAAGATAGTGTATTCCTCTGGAGAAAAGGATGGGAAAAGGGAGGAAATCATTGTTTTTGTGTTTTTATTTTTTAACTAATTGAATATCTGTAAGAGACCATAAATGTTAAAAGGCTCACCCCTCCATAAAACAGTATAGTTAAAACAGAAGTCTGTTCTTAAAGGTTCATAGCTATTTCCTCCTTTTGTTCCCACTGAACTTCATACTCAACTCTAACACTTTGACATTATCTATTTGTCCCACTACCTGGCAAGCTCCTCCAAAATAATTATCAAGCATTAATCATAAATTTGTTTGCTTTACCATCACTTCACTTCTCAGGGACAAAAGATGATAAAAGTTTTCCTTTTTAAAAAAACTTAGAAATAAATACTCACACTTTGTAAGTGTGACAAAGGATGAGGAGAAGAAGCAGGGAAAGGAACGAATACGTTATCAAGTACTTTGGTTAGGCAACTATGCTAGATGTTTGACAAATCTCTTTTTTCTGTTTGTTACAATTGTGATTTTTCTCTCCAGAACTATTTGATGATCCCTCTGAATTCTGGGCAGTGTTGTGAGAAGCCTTTGCATTGCTGCAGCATAGCAACATATATCTTACTAAGATTACATCTCCCTTATAAAATGGACAATGAAATCAGTTTGAATCACACCCTCCACTAGGTCAATAGCCTTCCCTTCTTTAAGATAAGGACTGGCACTGGGCATGACCTTCCTGGACCTCAGGACTCAGCTCTGTTTTATAGTAAGTCTGGAAGGAAATGGTATCACTACTTGGTGTGGGAATTGACAGACCCAGTCCCTCTATTTATCATTAAAACTCTCTAAGGAATTTATCTTTCTTGTTCAAAGAATTCTACTCCCCTGCGTAGCCCTGTCAAAATTTTCTGTACATATGGCTGTCATGTTCTCCTAATAACTCATTTACCTTACAGGCAACTGGCAACATTAAATATTTACAGGGCAGGAAGATCAGAAAGAGAGATTGCCAAAATACCCTGAGTTCAGCCAAGAGCCCAACAGATAGTTCAGTAGGTAACGTTTTCTGCTTTCTGTCTGAGGAAGATCAGAAATAGCTATTAGACTTTTTCAAAGGAATATTCTTAATCACACTGCTTGGAAAAGGATCCTATTTCTGCTATAAGTTACAGGAAGAAATAAATCCTTTAACAACAACATTGTGACAACATGCTACAATGTATTTCTAGCTTCAAAGAAAGCTGTAAGAAGGAAATGCCTTGCCTGTATTACTTTAACAGTTAAGGATTTCTGTTCCCAGAGTGTTCAACGGAAATACGTTCATTTCAGTGCAGTTGCTTGAAATGACTAATTTTCTGTTGTTTTTCCTAATTTCATTCTCATTTGCTTTATCTGAGAGTTTGGGAGAAATGAACTATTCCACATCAATTAATTTCCCAGGTAATTATAGAAAAACTGTTTATTTTGGTCATATTGGGAAAAAAATAAAAACTTTAATAAATAATGTTCCATGTGGATCAAGTTCATCATTTTAATCTGAACACCTCTCAACTCTGGTCTTGATCCCCCTGTATCCTTGGCTGTCAGTACTGTACACGGCACATCCACCCATTCAGACTGTCACCACTTAGTGTCTGCTTTGTCACTCGGGTAGCGATGAATAAATATGGTCTCTCCCTGCATTGAGTTTATTGATTTAGAAGGTACTCACCGTGTGTACTAAATTCATGAAAATTAATTAATGACATAAACTCCTCTGGCTTTTGCCTCTACTTACAGATATATGACTAGCAATCCTGGTCAGTCATTTGGAGCATCCCCAGGGGAGTCTTCCATATACTTGCAAATGTTCTGTTTATGTTCTTCTCTTTTATACTTATGGAAAACACTTATACTTACTGTATGTCAGACCTGTTCTAAGCACTTAATATCCATTAGTTCACCTATGATGACCTCATAATAATTACAGTACAAAAGCTGCATAACAAAATCTGAAAGACAAGACTTTCCTCCACCTTGATTTCAACTTTGTTAGCTGATCCTGAAACACCAATGTTTCATGAAATTGCTCATGAAAATAGCTGCTTTGGGTTCTGCCTTTAAACCCCTCCCTCCACAAGCACTGATGAACAATCCAGCAGGCCAGTAGTTGGGAAGAATTATCATGTGATGCCCTTCCACTCTCCACCCCACTCATCTTTCTCCCCATATACATTTGCACTGATTGTTCTGATTTTCCATCAACCAAAATCAAAACTTCTCATTCATATCAACTTGCAAACAGATATTGAAGGAGTCCCAACAGGCAAGAGGGATTCTCAGTTGTGCTGAACTGGGACAATTAAACCATTTTGACATTAAAGGCTATTTCAAAAGGCATCTTCCTACCCCTTCTCACTAGCCACTTTAGTCAACCATAGGATGGGAAAGCAGGAAATTAAGCAATTGTGTTTTTTTCCTAGGGCTAACGTAACAAGTTACCACAAACCAGGTGGCTTAAGACAACAAAAATTTATCCTCTCACAGTTCAGGAGGCCCAAAGTTCATAGCCAAAGTGCCAGCAAGGTTGTTCCTTGCTGGGAGCTCAGACAGAGAATCTCATGCCTTTTTCTTAGCTTCTGGTGATTGTTCGCAGTTCTTAGCATTCCTTGGCTTGTGGACACACCACTCCAATCTCTGCCTCCATCATCACATGGTGTTTTCCCTGTGTAACTGCATCCCTGTGTCCAAATTTCCCTCTCCTTATAAGGACACCAGTCATGTTGGATTTAGGGCCCACTGTAATCCAGGATGACCTCATCTTAACTGTTTCCACATAAGGCCTCATTCATAGGTTTTGGGTGGACATGAATTTTGTTGAGACACTATTTAACTCAGTACAGCAACTACATTTGTTAAATGGGAATAAAATGCTGTCAGCTTGATAATGGCTATAGACAATTCTTTCCAAGTCTAGGAGGATGTTTTCCTTAACTTCTCGGTGGGAGGTTCTGTTGAGATTGAGAGAAAACTAAAACTTCAGAAAAGTCAAGTGCTCTTGTAGATTTGGTGCCCTTCACCTATCTATCTGTCTGTCTGTCTGTCTATCTATCTATTGACCAAGACTTATCTAGTCATAGTACATGAGGCTCACTGACTTTGTATCTGACACTGCAGGAAAATGACCTGCTTGGCACACAGAACGTAAGACACCAGTTCCCACTGCCCTCTTTCTGTTGTGTTCAAACTGTGTCATGCAATCTTCCATCTGAGGGTTGGTGGTTTTTTTTTTTTTCCTTTTTACTTATTCCCTTTGAAAATGTCTTTCTTTTATTAAAACTGAGAAAACTGTTAAGTAAATTTGGATGTTTATTATATCAAGCATAAACTTTTGCAGAATGTTTTGCTTTTAAGAGTGAGTACTTACATTAGATATTTTAAGCATACAAATGGAATCTAATTTTGTCTTTGAATTAGACACAATGGGCACAGTGAAACCGGAACTTATATGGACGCTAGGATAGTAATACTGCGTTTCTATTTCCACAGCAAACCCGTGTAATTATCTGATTAAGCACGTAACTTGTTTAAGGTATTTTCTTCCTTTGTAACTTCTAATTCTATTATTCAATGCCTGAAGTGTATCCAAAATGTACCATTTAGTATCAAATTAGCATCTGTCATATACTACTAAGGAAGACAAGGTATCTGAAACAAGGAGTTATCTTAATGGTTGAATAAGGGAGTATTTGCATTAATCAAATTTAATTAATATAAGTGCCACATGAAGGCTTGGTTTTTAAGGAAGTGGAATACAATTAGATACAGAGTACAATACACTCGAAATGTGGGGCAAGTAAGAGCTTCTTCCAGCTGTGAGTATAACCATCACTTAATGCTCCTTTAACCATTGAGAAAGCTGGCTGACTATTTCAATGCCTTGAAGTTAGCATTATGAACTTACTACCATCCTGTGAAAATATTAATAATAATAAACACTATATAGTATTTACTATGTGCTAGTCAATAATCTGAGCTTTTTGTGGATATTAACTCATTTAATCCTTTCAATAACTCTATTAAGGTAGGTATAATATTTATCTCTATTTTAGAAAACTAAGGCACAGAGGTGCTAAAGTGAATTGCCTGAAGTCACAAGTTGGCAAGTGGCAAACTCAGGACTTGAACTCAGGTGGGCTGCTTCTGAAGGTCATGTTCCTACCCCTACATTGCCATTTTAAAGGACAGTGTGTCTCTGCATACTTGAAATCACACTCTACAGGATACAAACTGTGTGCTCCATCTATCCTTGAAGACTAGTTGGCAGCCTCTACTGCCAACATCAGTGTGAAAAAAGCATCAGGAAAATTATCTAGGGAGTATTAAATAACATAGCTGAAATTCATATTTTATTCACTTAGTCAACCAGCCTTTATGAAGCACCTTCTAGGTTCTTGGCATTCTCATATGTATAGGGACACAATGATAAGTCAAGCCCTGCTCATTGGTGGAGGGACACTGGCATGTAAATAGCTACATCACACACCATTTGTTAGGGTTCAATAGCAGGGAGATGAGCACAGCACTGTCAGAGGAAAACATCTTGCCATGATGCTTCTGAACTGGTCACAACTCAGTGTAAATAACCAAACCCCCTAGATGCCAAGCAATGCACATTACTGTAGTTCCTGGATTTCATTGTAGGTCATTTAATATTCGTTTTGAAAAATCTGTCATCCTATCTGGGATTGCAGACAGTGCAGGGCAAAGCTCTCAGTCTGAGAAATGCTCACATTCACGGACCTTGCCTCAGCACATCTGATGCAGGCAACACAGTGATTTGTCAATCAAAGGCAAGAGCCTAGCTTTTTATCAGAAGCCATGCCTTTAAAATCTGGGGCAAAAATTAATGCAGGATTAACAGCTAGGGCCTTTTCTAGCCCCAATAACTTGATTATTAATAATTAGGGCTTACTGGGAGTGGGAGTGCACTAAGCATTCTGCATGCATTGTCTCATTTAATCCTCACAGATTCCTAGAGGTAAGTACTCTTAACTATCTTCATTTTACAAATGAGAAACTGAAGCTTAACGTTTGCTCAAAGATTTGCCAATAGGAAGTGGCAAAGCCAGGGCTCAATTCCAGGCCTATCGAAGTGCAAGGCTCATGCATGCCCTTAACTGCCATGCTATACTGCTTCCGGTTCATGCAAAAGGCACCGCTGAAGGGCTTCACCACAACCTCCACCTACAGAGTAAAACATCCATAGCAGAGTCTGGAGACAGGTGGCACCACAGCTCTGTATTATAAATAGCAATGCCCTCCATATCCCATGGCTATTCTCCCTTCTACTTGTGAAATTTAGACCTTTGAACAGTGTCTAATGGTGCAGATGAGTATGCTTACTGTAATCCTATCAGTCTAGCAAATATCTTGTCTTAAATGAAAGGTAAGACCTCAGCATGGAATACGTCTGGGCCCTCTAGTCACCAGGAAGATAGCAGGCTTCCATGACTTTATTGGCTAGGACATCTGCCAGCTATTGTTTCATTTGAAGTTCACCATTGTCAATGGAAATGAAACTAAAAAGGGGAGAACACAAATGACAGGGTAGGTGGATGTTTACTTAGAAGTGGAACTACTGTGCAGTATTAGGTCTGAAGAGCTTGAAGTTGTTAGTGAAATCTGAACTACTTTTAAACTTATCTAAAATTTGCTCTGTTTTTGAGAAATGAAAATTTAATAAGGCACAATTTACAGGATATTAAGTTTTCAGTAAATGTATAACACTATAATTGAGAGTAAAATAGTGTTTTATATAGATATTATATTTATAAGGATATTAAATTAAGAGATCATTATTAAAAGGCCATTATTAAAATGACAAGATACCTCTATGAGGTATGTGGAAATTCTGTCCTTGAGTACTCATCCATTCATTCAGTCAGTCATCCTTTCCAAAACAGTGAGTATTAGACGTTCCATAAGTGGAATAGGAATTCAAAATAGTAAATAATATTGAGAAATCTTAAAAATTTTTAGACGGTTTGTGGATTTTAAGATATTCCATTTACTTAAAGTTAAAAGGAATTGAAGAGCTGTATTGAAAGTTCATTACCATGATAAAAATTAGTATGCAGACTTGAACCCATCAGTTAGCTTCTCTAACCCTCAATTTTCTCATCCATAAAGTGAAGAAGTTGGACTGGAAAACTTCTAAGGTCTTTTTAACTTTATTTATGACTCATTCATGGGCTTTCCATTTATTTGCTTAAAGATAAAATTAGTCTCTCGAGAATTTCAAGAAGCCAAGTAATCAGAGAAATGTTATAGGCAATGAATGTGAGCAGATACATGGCTTGAAAGACAAATACATTCTAAAGATTTTTGGAGGAGAAGAGTAGGTAAGAGATTTCAGTCTGGAGAAAGAACATGGGCTAGAGGAGGATGCCTTTAGATTGGAGAGCGAGCTTTCGACAATGGGAAGTCATCCGAGATTTGTGAGCAGGTGACTAATAATGGCACCACCTGGACTTCATGCAAATGAATAAAGACAGTTGAGGAGTTGACCAGTTTGAAGTGTTTGGGGAACTGTTTAGTAACTGTATAACTTTTTGATCACTAGAGCTATCACAGACAAAGAGGAAAAGAAAGAGGGAAGGAGAAGTTGAAGGAGAATAAGACACAGATAGATGAAGCCTTCTACATAGCTACACAAGCTTTTGACAGCTTATTCCCGTATATAATAATGTGTGGAGGCCAGTAGCACTGTGGTTAGGAATACATAATATCATGATTGGATATCTGAGTTACAGCTCCAACACTCTCTAGCAGATGGCTTTAAGATGTATCTAAACTCTTTTAATCACAATCTTCTCTTCTGTAAAGTGATGATGATGGTAGTTCATCCATTTTAAAGTTGTCGTGAGAATTAAATAAAATAATGCTTGGAAAGCATACAGCCAATACTTGACATGTGCTCAATAAATGCTATCAATAACAACCAACAATAGTAATAATTATTATTATTATTATTACTATTAATATCATATTGCTTGAGTAAATGTCAAACAAATGTGACAAATAGCAAAGGTATCCAAAAGCCAGATATGGGCAAGAGTGTGGTTGGAGTTGCATAAGCTTTCCTTAAGGTCTCCTTGAAATGAGTGTCATTTGGTGGGTGATAAATTGGGATTTAGATAGGTGATTTTAGGAACAGAACAAACCAAGGTTCAAGGTTACATTGGTCAATGCATTGCCTTAGATCAATGTCTGTTTAATCCCTTTCGTACATTCCAAATTTTGAACCACCCACCTTTCAGCATTTTGAGAAGCACTGTTACAATGGGAAGAAAATTCTATTAAAGTCAAGAGTATTATTAAGTTTGCTTCTCTGGGTTTGAGTTTTTGAAAACATTAGCTCTCTGGTCCTTTGAAGTTCTAGAGGGCTATGGTCGTCTGACCTAAATCATTGATGTATCTTTCTAAAACTAAAACAGACTTGAAGACTTTACTCATGTTATATCAGAGCAAACCGAGGTCTTGACACAGCTATTTACTTTAAGTAGAAATAAGTTTAAAAGGTACAGCATGACTCTCTGCAAAACTGCTACAGCAAAACAACCAACCAAGAAAAGAGACAAAAATAAAAAAGACAGAAAGAAAATCCAGTCTGCAAAAACAAAGGAAAGGAAATGAAAACAAAAAATTAATCCCAAAGAAGAAAAAACGCCCCCATAGTTATTTTTCTGTAGAAGACCTGAAAGAAAATGTAAAGCTAATAAAGTAGGAATCAAAAATGAGATGACAAAACAACGGAATGAGAAAAAAAGGAAGACTAAAGAGCCAAGGAAATCAATTCAGAACCAAAAATATGCCATTTCAAGAATCATAGATCGGAATCAGAAAGAAAGAACAAACAGACAAGGTTGAAAACCAAATTAATGATACAGAGGAAAAACTTGAGTCATAGTGAACGAAGAATATAAAGACTGAAGCTAAAACACTTAGTGGAGAGGATAGACAATGGGATAAATAAAAGAATAGTTGGTAATGATGAAGTAGAAAACCCAAGAATAAACACTTTCAAAGCTATAATGAGAATATTTTCTGAAATTAAGGAAGAACAAAATTTGTAGCTCCAAAGGGCACACTGTGTTCAAGGCAAGTGTGATTCAAACGGCTGCCACCGAGACATGGCCTGGCCATGCAAGAGAATCTGAAAGACAAAGAAAAAATTCTCTGGGTATCAAGGCAGAAAATGTAAGTCATCTATATGGAGAAAAAATGGAAACTGGTTTCATGTTTCTCCCCAGCAAGTGTAAATACCAAAGATAATGGAGTAATATTTCTAAAATTCTGAGGGAAGGAGAATATAATTCAAGGACTTTTTTGGTATGGCTGCAGAGCTGTTCATATATAAAGAAGCAGATAGACATTACAAACACAAAGAACTCTGAAAATATAGTAGGCGTGAGCTGCTCATAAAAAACTCTTCTTGACAGCTCCCTGCCAACTGATGTCTCCCAGCAGTAGAGACATCAAAATTAAAGAACTAATGGTGAACACTGACTCCAATAAAATATAGAACTGATCTAAACAGTGATAGGAAAATGTTCACAGTTAATAAAATCTATAAGCCCAGACAGTGCAAAAATAATATGGTAATAAACACACATTAGAAGATTTGTTTCTTTTTTCTTACTGGGAATTAATAGATACCACCTAAAGTTGATGAATCAAGAAATAGAAGTTTACATATTTCATATAAAATTAATAATATAACAGCCAGGGAATAAAACTCATGATTGACATAATATAATAATTTATTTTCTGATAACAGAGAATACATATTTACACAGTCCCTCCAAAACAAAAATAATATTGAACACTTTCTCTGACTACAGTGCATCAAAAGTAGAAAATAACATAGAGACCAAAAAATTTCCAAGGAAATTAACCACAAAATCACTTTTTGAAGTAACTCTTGAATCAAAAGAGAAAATACAGAACTTTTGGCATAACTAAACAATAATGATAAGGAAAACAGTAAATATCATTTCTATGAGCTCAGAATAAAATAGTCTTAGAAACGTATTACCAAAGAACAAAGCAGAGTATTAAATGATTAAATATTAAACTCTTGTGCAACAAAATTAAATTAAGAAAAGCACACGAAGGCAAATAATAAAATAAAACCCAGAAAAGTGTAGATTTAGGAAAGAAGAAAATAGCCAAATAAATTTAAAAACCCAAGATGAAAGTATTTCTTTACAAGAAAAAAAATGTATGAAATGGCTAGTCTATTCAAGAAAAAAGGGACAGTACACATGTACAAAATTATAAATCAACAATGGAAATAACCATGAAAAACTTTAAAAATGCATCAGAAGAAACTACTTTCAAAACACTGTAAAAATATATGTGAAAACCTGGATATCGAAACAAACGATAAAAGAGATGGAAAACCTAAACTCGTTGTCGTAGGCATGAAAGCATCATGCACTCAGGACATAGACATTTCTGATAAAGCCCCCACAACGAGAGGCAGGTAGGAAAGTGAATATCATTATTGGGTCCTTCCCCTTTCCAAGGTCCCAGTAGGAACTGGGACAGTCATGTGATGCTCAGAAAGTGGGAGAGAAGCTCTTAATTCTACTCTATTATAATTTAATAGTCCTTTTCAAGCCCATAGTGATTTTTTTTTTTTGGTATATCATTAATAGACCATTTTTTTAAGAGCAGTTTTAGGTTTACAGAAAAATGAGTACAGAGAGTTCCCATATACAGCCTTGTCCCTCACCCACCCAGTTTTCCCTATTATTAGAATCTTTCATTACTGTGTACATTTGTTACAAGTGATGATCCTATATTGATACATTATTATTATTAACTAAAGTCTCTAGTTTACATTAGGCCTCACTCTTTGTTTTGTACAGTTCTATGGGTTTTAACAAATGCAAAATGCATGTATCTACCATTATAGTATCATAGAAAATTATTTCAATGCCCTAAAAATGCCCCGTGCTTCACCTGTCCATCTCTCCCACACATCCCCACCCTTGGCAGCCACTGATCTTTTCACTGTCTCCTTAGTTTTGCCTTTTCCAGAATGTCATATAGTTGGAATTATACAGTGCGTAGCCTTTTCAGAGGGGCTTCTTTCACTTAGTAATATGCGTTTAAGTTTCCTCCATGTCTTTTCATGGCTTGATAGCTCATTTCTTTTTAGCACTGAATAATATTCCACTGTCTGGATATTTATCCAGTTTGTTTATCCACTTACCTGTTGAAGAAAATCTTGTTGCCTCCAAGTTTTGGCAATTATGAATAAAGCCAATATAAATATTCTTGTGCAGGTTTGTGTGGACCTGAGTTTTCAACTCATTTGAGTAAACACCTAGTAGTGCAATCACTGGGTAGTATGGTAAAAGTATGTTTAGTTTTGCAAGAAACTGCCAAACTGTCTTCCAAACATCCAAATGCTGAACCATTTTACGTTTTCCACCAGCGATGAATGAGAGTTTCTGTCGTTCACATCCTTGCCAGCCTTTGGTGTTGTCAGTGTTTTGGATTTTAGCCATTCTCATATGCATGTAGCGGTATCTTATTGTTGTTTAACTTGCATTTCCCTAATGCCATACGACGTTGAACATCTTTTCACATGCTTATTTGCTATCTGTATATCTTCTTTCATGACGTGTCTGTTCAGATACTTTGTCCATTTTGTAATTGAGTTGTCTGTACTTGGGTTGTTTCTTTTTGTCACCATCTTCCACACTGACCTCATTTTGTTGCTTTCAAAGGTGTCCCCTCTCTCTTTTAATTGCCATCAAAGATACCTAGAATAATCTCTTCAATAAGTTTGTCCTTTAGGAAAACAAATGCCAGGAAGGAATTGATCTTTGAAGGAAGGGATGGGGGTTTGGGCATCACAGCAGGAAGAATTTTTATTTCATAACTTACTCTACTAATTAAATTTTTTCCAAAATGCATATAATGACTTTTAGTTTTCAGATAAATAGATGAAGAAACAAACTACCTGCCACAATGACAGGAGAAGAAACCAGTGGCAGAAAACTTCACTCTTCTCTAATGTGATGTCTCATTTATTGCTCACTTTGGCTATCAGCTGTTGTCAAAATAAGAAAGTCGCAAAAGAGAAAGTGAAGAACTAAAAAAAAATCACATTAGCAAGATTTTGAAGGAAAAATGATAATTTAAAAATACAAGAGAAGAAAATTTACGAAATGTGCCATGTGCCTCTTACTAAGCTTCTCACCTGAACCCTCAAACAGCCGAGCTGACTCCTAACAGCCAACCATGTGGAAGTCTTTGCCTTGCTAAGCCTGGAAAAACATGGCAGAGGCTATCAAAGAAGAGGACGTTTTATTAGTTTCTGGTTTCAGTCCTAACAAATCATTGGCTAAGGGGCAAATAAAATGGTTTCATTCATACTGAAGCAAACACCTGAACCCTCCTGTGTACATCACAGAAGATAATTAAAAAGAAATTTTAACACAGTCGTGAGCTCTCACAGGTGGCCCTGATGGCCAGATGGCTTAGTTTTTCCTTGAATCAAGACTTAGTATAGAAACGAAAATTTCTCTCCACTTGGGGTCTGCAGCAGCTACTGCCGAGAATGAGTTAGGGTGCATGTCTTCCGGGCTAGCTGCTTTTGCCTTACCAGAATGATAGACCAAAGGATAGGTCGAAGGCACAATTCCAAATCACTGCTGAGAATAATGGCAATTTTCTCTCTTCTTGCCCCTCTATCTCTCATTTTAAGAAACAAACAAAAACACTACAGCAAATCCCCAAACCTCCTGGTGACTTGTATATATCTGTCAACAATTTTATCCTGGAATAAGAAGAGAGGAAAGCTTAGTGCTCCACCATTTTTAGGGATAAAGAAAACACCATGTCCCTTCTAGGAAAGTTCCCTTCCAAATACCTCCTTGAGAGCGAGTCCAAATAAAATGCATGTTGTTTGTTTTTCAGCAGAAAATCCCTATCAAAATATTGCATGTAATGGTGGAATTGCTTCTCCCTCATTTCTAATTAAACACATACCTATAAATAATGTTCTGGGTTAGTTATGCCAGGGTCATACTTTTTCCCAGATTAGGGAGAAAGTTCCAGTGAAGAAGTAGTTCCAGTGATGGAGCTCAGCTACTGGTCCCATCTCCTTAAGATTCAACTCAGCCTGTCTCTGAAAACATTGCCCTCCCCTGTATGCCTCTGCTCTGAGCCTCAAGTCCCACTGGATTTTGATCTGCTTTAGTAAAGCAATCCCTAAAGTTCATGGAAGGATTTGATAGAGAGCCTTTAAGTCAGACTTCTGCATTAGGAAAGCAAAGTGACATCTTATTCAATTTAATTTAACAAATAGTTTCTATGTAAGGAAAAAATGCTTCAAAAAGTCTGAGATATTCTTTGGCACAATATCTCCTGTATTGGAGAGTAGAACTATAGCCATTTCTGTTTCTAAGTAATATGGCCTGAGATATGCCCACTTCTCTATTTTCTTCTTATTGACATTAACCATCATCACACTGAATTGGCCAAACCATCCTGTGTCCTCCATCCAGGCTGCCCCACTCAGTGTAAGATAGGATTCTTCATGAAAAATCAAATTAGGGGGCCAGCCCCATGGTCTAGTTGTTAACTTTTTGTGCTCTGCTTCGGTGGCCTGGGGTTCGCTGGTTCGGATCCTGGGTGTGGACCTACACCCTATTCATCAAGCCATGCTGTGGTAGCATCCCACATAGAAGAACTAGAATGACCTACAACTAGGACATACAACTATGTACTGTTGCTTTGGGGAGAAAAAAAAAAAGAGGACGATTGGCAACAGATGTTAGCTCAGGGCCAATCTTCCTCAAAAAGAAAAAATGAGGACCTTGCTGAGAAAAAACAAAAATCAAATTAGGACAGGCCATCAGAGGCTTAGAAATGTTTGAGCCCTTTGACACACGAATGCCACTTCTGTTAATTTTTCCTCAACAAGTCATCTTACATGGAGAAAAAAAGAAATGAGAAAACAACATTTACAAAGATATTAATCACAGTATATTTATAATGATGCAAGTATAAAATGAACTTAATGTCCAAAAATCAGGAAAAGGTTAAGGAAAATTCCTACATGAAGATTTTGTGAAATTAAAATGTTGGTTTATCAAGCATTTGAATTATTGTGGAAAAATAATTACTTAGTGATTATTACAACTGTGTTAAAATATATATGCATAAGAACGATTCTGGAAATAAATAAGCCAAAATGTTATCAGTGATTATATTTGGATAATTAGGCTATGGGTAATTTTATTCTTTTTTTTATTGAGGTATAATTGACATATATTATATTAGTTTCAGGTGTACAACATAATGATTCGATGTTTGTATATATTGCTCAATGATCACAATAAGACAAGTTAACATCATTCACCATACATAGTTATAGAATTCTTTTCTTGTGATGAGAACTTTTAAGATTTCCTCTGAGCAACTTTCAAATGGGAATACAGCAGATGACATGATACTATATGTGGAAAACCCTAAAGACTCCACCAAAAAACTATTAAAACTAATAAATGAATTCAGTAAAGCTTCAGGATACAAAGTTAATATACAGAAATTGGTTGCATTTCTATGCTCTAATAACAAGCTATCAGAAAGAGAAATTAAGAAAACATTTACAGTTGCATCAAAAAGAATAAAATACCCAGGAATAACTTTAACTGCAGAGGTAAAAGACCTGTACTCTAAAAACTGTAAGACATTGATGAAAGAAACTGAAGAGGAAAGATATATTGTGCTCATAGATTAGAAGAATTAATATCATTAAAATGTCCGTACTAGCCAAAGCAATCTACAGATTCCATGTAATCCCCATCAAAATACCAATGGCATTTTTCACAGACTAGAACAAAGAATCCTAAAATTTGTATGGAACCACAAAAGACCCTGAATAGTCAAAGTAATCTTGAGAAAAAAGAACAAAGTTGGAGGGAACACACTCCCTGACTTCAAATTATGCTACAAAGCTGTAGTAATCAAAACTGTTTGGTACTGGCACAAAAACAGACATATAGATCAACAGAACAAAATAGAGAGCCCAAAAATAAGCCCACACTTATATGATCAATTAATCCATGACAAATCAGTGAAGAATATACAATGAGGAAAAGACAATCTCTTAAATAAATGCTGTTGGGAAAACTAGAAAGCTACATGCAAAAGAATGAAAGAAGACCATTATCTTATACCATACACAAAATTAAATTCAAAATGGATTAAAGACTTGAACGTTAAACCTGAAACTATAAAACTCCCAGAAGAAAACACAGGCAGTAAGCTCTTTGACATCAATCTTAGTAATATGTTTTGAACTGTCTCCTCAAGCAAAGGCAACAAAAGCAAAAATAAACAAGTGGGACTACATCAAACTAAAAAAGCATTTGCACAGCAAAGGAAACCATCAACAAAATGAAAAGGCAACCTACTGAATGAGAAAAAATATTTACAAGTCGTATATCTAATAAGGGGTTAACATCCAAAAGCTATTAAGAACTCATACAACTCAATAGCAAAAAAACAAACAATCCGATTACAAGAATGGGCAGAGGAACTGAATAAACATTTCTCCAAAGAACACATACAGATGGCCAACAGACACATGAAAAGATGCCCAACATCACTAATAATCAGGAAAATGCAAAGAAAACACAATGAGATATCACCTCAAACCTGCTAAGGTGGCTATTATCAAAAAGACTAGAAATAGCAAGTGTTGGTGAGGATGTGGAGAAGAGGGAACCCTCCTATGCTGTTGGTGGGAATATAAATTGGTGCAGCTCCTATGGAAAACAGTGTGGGGGTTCCTAAAAACTTAAAAATAGAACTACCATATGATCCAGCAATTCAAGTTCTGGTTGTTTATCCAAAAAAAGAACACTAATTCAAAAAGATGTATGCACCTCTTTGTTCACTGCAGCATATTTACAATATCCAAGACATGGAAACAACCTAAGTGTCCATTGACTGATGGATGAATGGATAAAGAAATTGTGGTGTATACATATATATTATATGTATAATGTGTATATATATATATATATATATATATAATAATGAAATATTATTCAACCATAAAAAGAATGATGTCTTGCCATTTGCAACAATGTCAGTGGACCTAAAGGGTGTCATGCAAAGTGAAATAACTCAGATAGAGGAAGACAAATACTGTATGATCTCACTTATATGTGGACGCCAATAAAAAAAAGCTCATATATATAAAGAACGGGTTGGTGGCTACCAACAGAGGCAGGGAGTGGGGTAGGGGGAGGGAGAAATGGATGAAGGGAATATATATATATACTACAATTTCTTTATTCATTCAACAGTCAATGGACACTTAGGTTGTTTCCATATCTTGACTATTGTAAATAATGCTGCAATGGACATATAGGTGCATATATCTTTTTGAATTAATATTTTTGTTTTCTTTGGATAAATGCCCAGAATTTGAATTGCTGGATCATATGGTAGCTCTATTTTTAATTTTTTGAGGAACTTCCATACTGTTTTCCATAGTGGTTGCACCAATTTATATTCCCACCAACGGCATAGGAGGGCTCCCTTTTCTCCACATCCTCACCAACACTTGTTATTTCTAGTTTTTTTGGTAATAGCCACTCTAGCAGGTTTAAGGTGATATTTCATTGCGTTTTCTTTGCATTTCATGATGATTAGTGATGTTGAAAATCATGTTTTTGTTTTTGGGCTTTTTTTTGCTGAGGAAGATTAGCCCTGAGCTAATGTCTGTTGCCGATCTTCCTCGTTTTTTGCTTGAGGAAGATTGTCACTGAGCTAACATCTGTGCCAATCTTCCTCCACTTTATATGTGGGTTGCCACCATAGCATGGCTGACGAGTGGTGTCTGTCCGCACCCGGGATCTGAACCTGTGAACCTGGGCCGCTAAAGTGGAGAGCACCGAACTTAAACACTAAGCCACAGGGCAGGGCCCCAAACATCTTTTCATGTGTCTGTTGGCCATCTGTATATTTCTTTGGAAAAATGTTTAGTCAGTTCCTCTGCCCATTTTTAAAATCATATTGTTTGTTTTTTGCTATTGATTTGTATGAGTTCTTAATATCTTTTGGCTATTAATCCCTTATTAGATATATGACATGTAAATATTTTTTCCCACTCAGTAGGTAGCTTTTTCATTTTGTTGATAGTTTCCTTTGCTGTGCAGATGCGTTTTAGTTTGATGTAGTCCCACTTGTTTATTTTACTTTTGTTGCCTTTGCATTTGATGTCAGATAATTTTATTCTGACTTTTTTCTATCTGTTTATATTTTTCAAATGATCTCTCATGGGCTTGTATTACTTTTATAATTTAAAAAGATGCATACTTTTGAAAAGTTGGAGCAAACAAAGAATATATTTTTGTCATGAACCTCCTATGTTACGAAGGCATGTTTCTCCTGTAATGGTTCCCTGTCTGCACACTGATACAGGACAGAGAAGAAAAGCAAGAAACCAGCACCTCTGGAAGTCTCAGAGGAAAAAACGGAGTTGGCAGAGGTAAATGGCTCTCTTCCTTCCTCGGAAACTAGATGACACCTAAGAACTAAGAAATTATTTATAGCTACAAGGAGTAAACCTGGGAGTTAACAGGGAAAAGGGATCCTGAAAAATGATGTGTTTCTTCTAAAACAATAATGTTACTTCATATTTGAAGGGTATTTTACAGTCAATGAAACACTTCACAGATATAATCTCATGCTATCCTTTCAACCACTCTCTTAGAGAAATATAATTATTTTTATTTCTATATAATGTGCAAGACACTACCCATGTGGGAGACACATTGCTGGAATTAGAGGGGAAACAAATGTATCAAAAGCATGGTTTCTGCTCTCCATGAGTTTATGACCTAATGGAAGAAACATGACACAGAAAAACTGCCTAAGAGTACAAGCTCATATTTAAATGCCAAGTGAGTAGTATAGACAGAAAATGCTAGAGAAGTTGAGGAGAAGGAACGTGAGCTGTGAGCAGAGGTGATTGTGCAATGATGATCTGTTATCAGGGAAGGAATTGGGAAAGGGAGGATGGTGACATGGCTGCAGTGGGGAGAAGAGGAAAGGAAATCAAGGAGTGGAAGGGACAATAACCAGCTTCAGTTCTCTTCTATGATCTGCATGGAGATTCACTCCTCCTATTTCTAATAGGATGAGTCTAAGCTGCCAGTCATAAGTAATGCGGTAGTTTTGGGTTTTTGTTTCTCGGGGTTTTTAGTGGTTCATCACAGTGAATTACAGTTATTGTTCACTTTTAGCCTTCATTATCTGAGATGAATTTCCTCCATTGATTAATAGATTCAAGTAGCCAACATTTCATGTGGGTCTGTGGTGAGTGAAACATTGGCACTCGTGTGGCGTTGAGTATACAAAGTGTAACAAGACACTGTCCACTGCCCTGAAAGTGCCGCCTTTCCAGAAGGAGAGACCTACATTTAAAATGCTAACAATTATTTCCATAATGATAGTGATGGAAACTCAGCAATTTATGAGATAAAGGAGGTGATGGGGATGCGGTATTAGGAGAAGCTAGTTAAGGATAAATTGAAATTATCAGGCAAAGAAGGGAGAGGGGCAATTCAGGCAGAGGAGGCCACGTGGCCAGAGTTGAGGACATAAGGAAAGTCTGGTGTGCCAGGAATTGCTAGCAGTTTGGTACTTTCAGAGATCCCAGTGAAAGGCAAAGAGGACACGAGTTCAGGGAGATAGGAACTAACAGATTAAGATGGGTTTGTAGGCCATTTTAAGGAACTTGAGCTTTAATCTGTACAGACAATGGAGATACACCAAAGAGTTTAAAGTAGGTCAAGGGTATTGTAATTAGTAACAACATCGCTATACTATATTATACTTTACCATACTATACCATACCATACCATACCATACCATACCATACTATATTATGCTATACTATACTATACATTACTATACTATACTATATTCTACTATACTATACTATACATTACTAAGTATATGCAAAACATTTTGTCAGATTTTATGGAGAATTTTTTCATTTTAAAAAAATAAACAATATGAACCTTATAAAGTTTATGCAAATTCCTTTGTCAAGGCCTCAACTTTTACCTTATTAATGGAAAATTTAGAAGAAATTTAGGAGAACATGATTAAATGTCCTCAATATGACACGTGATTCTTGTTTACTTTCTACCAAGATTTGGGTTTGGCTTGTTTATGTCATAGGAGGAGTATAACCAGCAAGTGGCTGTGAAGGTCTATGGGATATCGTTCAGCTGCTCCTCTAGAAAAGTAAGGCTGAACATCTCCCTACAGGATGAACCAATTCTCTTTGGGGATACAGTTGGAAGAGGGACAAGAAGTTTTTTTCAACTTCTGTAAAATATTCCTTTATATTTAAACAAAAACAAACATACACAAAGAAATCTTTGCATTTTTGCTTGTTTCATTGTTAACATTTTAGAAATGTATTTATAAATCAGGAAATGTATTGTCCTAAAACGTATGAATGGTCCAACTGCCTGGCCTCAGGACTAGGAACTAGGAACTGAGCCCTGTTCCTGCAGCTGACTTTCCACTTACTGTTAACGAAAAGCAGCAGCCTTGCTGCAACTCGGCTTCTGTTAGAATTACATTCTGGAGTTGTCGCGGGTTCTTGAGGGAAAACATGGAGAGATTCTGACAATTCTTAAATGCAATCTTTCTTAGAGATATGAGAGCCCTGCAATAAAAGAACTTAGAATTTGAGGACAGAACTTTACAGGTTATCTGAGTCCATATCACCGTATCTGAGGCCCGGAGAGTGATGCTTTGTGTATAGTTACTCTAAGAGTTTGCAGAAGACTTAGAACAGGCTAGGTGGGGGGCAAGGATCACACAGACGAAAGGCACCTCCAAGAAGGGTGAGCAAAGGGGGCAGTCTGAAGGCCACAGACCTTGAATGAAGCTGGTTCCTCAAGGGTTTGGAAAAATAGCATCTCTTCAGTTTGATGTTAATGTTACCACTAGGCTTTGCCTGCTCTTTGATATTTCCCCCAAGTTGGCCCTGTGTTACCCCCATCTACAGTATGACTCAAAAACCCTGTTATTAGAACCTTTTTAAAAAAAAATTTGGTAATAACAACATGGCATGAATATTTTAATTCCTTACTCTCTGCCCATCAGACACTACCTGGGCATGGCTCATTTCCTCGTTGAGCCCAGATAGCCTTAAAATTTATCGCATTCCAGCACTCTGGGCTGCCATTGCCAATAGGTCAGACCTAGCTCATCAGATACAATTTCTTTGCCATCCCCAGATTAGAATTAAAGATGGACATATTGTTTCCAAAAGTTCTCTCTTACACTGGAAAGATGGTGTGATATTTTTGTTTAATACATTCCTTTTAGTTGAATACTCAATTTTCACTTGAGCCTACTCAGACAAGTATTTCCCCACTTGGCTGAGAGATGGTATCAAATGCTCTACTCTCTGCCCTGGCTCTGGAAGCTCTTTTCCCAATTAGCTGGTTTCTCTGGTGTTACTTTCCCTGTGCTACTTTCATCATCCTACCCACAGAGAGGAAGGTATTGACACCAGTGTATAAACTTTAAAAAAACTTCAATTTGTAAAATAAGCAAGAGAAGGCCTGCCCTTTCCTCTGGGTTTGTACAAGGTGCCTAGTTACATGTGACTATGTGAGTTCTGGTTTCCTTAGTCGCTTGCAGAGGGCAGAGACCTTGTTTTTCATGCTTCGCCCTGCATATCTGTGACTTCTGCACAGGGTGCTTTTGTTAATCCTCTGCATGGTTTTCGATAAGATGAATTGGCCGTCCCCTCTGTCTGGTTGCTAAAGTTTTCTCCATGTGGCTGCCATAGTCCTCATTGGGGGTACAAGTGCAGGGAAGGTGGTTCATTCACTCAGTGAACAAATATATACTGAATGCCCTTTATGAGCCAGACCATCCTAGAGACCATGTTTTCTGCGCTTGGTCAAATAGAAATGATCCTGGTCTCATGGAGCATAAAGTTCCGTGGAAGAGACAAGCTACAAACAAACAGACACAAATGACATAATTTGCTTAGTGTGATAAATGCTTTAAAGGAAAAGAACACAAGAGTTATAAGAGAATGTATCTGGAGGGTCCATTTACATTTGGGTGATTGAGGAAGGCACCTATGAGGAGATAAGCTTTAAATGGAGACCTGAGGATGAGGAGTTAGTTAGTCACAAGGAGCGAGGAGGACGAGTGCTCCCGGCAGAGGGAAAAGTGTGACTGTGGGCCCTGAGGTGGTGTTTGATATGAACAATGACGCCAGCTCCCTTGTGAGGGCCTTCTCTGGCTCTCAAGTAGACATAGCAGCATTGGCAGATAAATACAAATTCCAGTCCAGGAAAGAGGGAGGCTGCCCCCAGAGCAGGGTCTCATGTAAGAAAGATTTTCCATCTCACTTGGGGTAAGATACGCCCATTAAGTTATTCATGAAGGTCTCACAGCAATATGCATGGGCCAGGAATGAGGCTTAAATTCATGGTAAAAATGTGAACATTTGAGACTGCCATTTGGGAAGGTCTGCACCACAAACGCCAAAGTTGAGGCTGAAATCCTGGCTCCCCTGTGTCCTCTTACAGTTTGATGTCCTTGCTGCTGTAGGAAAATGATTTTCCATCACTCTGGCCTTTGGAAACTAAGGTGCCAGATTCTCTGAAGAGAGCATTGTCCTTGATAAAGGAAAAACACAAATGCCTGGGTGTTTTTTTTTTTTTTTTTTGAGGAAGGTTAATCCTGAGCT
The DNA here is from genome assembly GCF_021613505.1 of Equus quagga. NCBI lineage: Eukaryota > Metazoa > Chordata > Mammalia > Perissodactyla > Equidae > Equus > Equus quagga. Next base: position 87,795,787 of record NC_060275.1, read on the forward strand.
AACTACTGCCAATCCTCCTCTTTTTGCTGAGGAAGACTGGCCCTGAGCTAACATCCATGCCCATCTTCCTCTACTTTATATGTGGGACACCTACCACAGCATGGCTTGCCAAGCAGTGACATGTCTGCACCCGGGATGCCAACTGGCAAACCCTGGGCCGCCAAGAAGCAGAACGTGTGAACTTAACCACTGCGCCACAGGGCTGGCTCCCTGAGTGTTTTAACTACAGCACATAAGAGACGGTAGAGGTAATGCTTTGTTTTGTTTTGTTTTGTTTTTTCCCCCTCAATTTGCTTTACCTTTCCGACCAGATTGTTTGTCCACTGAAAGGCATGTTTTTGCACTTCTTTTGTGGCATTTTAACTGTTATTCCAGAGCCAGAAAAACTAAAATATAAATGAATCCAGGCAGGCTCTTATAAGCAGCTAAATTAATCTTATATTTAAATTTTTCTTTCTTTTCTAGTTAACTCTTACTTGAGCTGAAATTTATCTTACCAGATCTGCCTAGTTTGGAAGTTCTTTGAAACAAAACATTTGACAGAGAGTTTCCTCCTGTAACAAAATTAGTCATATAATAGGGGAAATAGGAAGACTTTTTCCAAGTCTCCACGCAAAAAAGGGAGTTCGTTGCCTAATATTTCACAAAAAAAGTTGCTCATAAATGTTCTACATTTATCCAAAACAAAACTTACCAGAGGTTTTCCCACTATTTTCTAATAGCTTAAAAAAGGTAGGGAGAGCAAGACAATTCACTTTATTTTATAGAAGGAAAATAAGTGGTAAGGAACACACACTCCCCTTGCATCCACTACTCTCCTTTTCACTCATCCATTGACTCAACAATTAAATGAGTTACTATGCACCAAGCCTGAAACGTGTCAAGTCCATACTATGCCCTATACAAGTATCTGATAAATAAAGAAAAAAAAAAAATGAAGAAGCTCGGGAAGGAGAAAAGGATAGAAGAAGGCAAAAAGAAAGAAGCAAGTAGAGGGAAATTATGGAAAGTATTCTGAAACCGTCAGAATACATAAAATGAAATTAAATCTTCCAGAATGCTTCAAGATTCTATATGACATCTTCTTAAACTCAAGTTACACCAAGAGACTCTCATACAGATAAGTCCTATAGAAAGCAAAGTGATATTAAATGCCACAAGTTTCTAACTTATAGATGCCATGAGCCTGTTCCCCTTAAATATATTCTATTTATTATTTAAAAAATGCCTAAAGCCTTTTGGATTTGACCAAAATGTAACAAGCTCTGGACTAGCTCTGCCTCAATGCACAGACATGAAACTGGACAACAGGCTGTGCAACACTGCAATCTCTGAAAGAAGGGATGCTAACAAGAGAAGCCTCATATTAGCCCTGCCTCCCTGCTTGGGAGTTTCTGCACTGCAGTGCAGTGAATTAGAATCAGGAGAGCAAGATGGCCTTGCTGTTTTGAAGAAGCTGAAGCGGCTGGAATCTGCAGGGCAGGCAGCAGAGAAGAGAGGATTGCAGATAGCATAGCCCCAGAAGTTTTTGTAGACATTGGGTTGAAGTGGGGAGTTTTGCACAAGTCCTTGACCACAGGCAGGGCTTGACATGAGTATGACAAACTGTGTGAGGCTTACCAAAGGGTAGAAAGTGGAACAGAGACACTAGTGGCCTAGCAGTGCTAGGGACATTGGAGTCCTGGCCCAGCCAGAGTGTTAACAAGCTTTAACACCTTGGCAACATCACAGGCATTCAGCTGAGACGCCAGAAAGGCCATAATGGGTTGTGTAAATGAAATCATACCGTTGTAAGGTTACTGCCTTTCTGAACTGGGAAGTGTGAAATGCAAAATGGTACAATATTGACTGTAAACAGACTTAGATAATTAAGACACATATTATTAATCCTAGAGCAGCCACTGAAAAACAATAAAAGTAGATGTAGATAGTAAATCAACAAGGGAAATAAAATGAAATATGAAAAAAAGTGGAGGAACACAAAAGAACGTAGAAAAGGACCAAGAGAGAAATAAATAAACAAGAGGAACAAATGAAAAACAAATAGCAAGATGGTAGATATAAACCAAATCACATCAATAATAACAGAAAACATTAATGGTCTAAACACTCCAACTCAAAAGCAGAGATTGTCAGAGTGGACAAAAAAATTCAAAACCAAATTATATTCTGCCTAAAAGAGATATGTTTTAAATTTAAAGACAAATATATTGAAAGAATGAAGAAGGTAGGTGGTCATATTAATATCAGACAAAGTAGACATCAATACCAAGAGTTTTAAAAAGGACAGGGACAGCACTGGTGGCCTAGTGGTTAAGTTCGGTGGGCTCCACTTCAGCACCTCAGGTTCAGTTCCCAGGCACAGACCTACACCACTCTGTTAGTGGCCATGCTGTACTATCAGCCCACATCCTAAAAAATAGAGGAAGATTGGCATGGATGTTAGCTCAGGTTGAATCTTCCTCAGCAAAAAATAAAAAGGACAAAGGGGCATCGAATAGTGACAAAATGAATGATCAGGAAAATTTATCAGTCTTAAATATGTATGCTCTAAACAACAGAGCATTAGATTTGATGAAGTAAAAATTGATAAATCTAGAGAGAGAAATTGACAACATAAATTTAGCAAGTTTGCAGGGAATAAGGTTGTTATACAAAATTATATTTCTATATTAGCATTTTTATATTAGCAGCAAACAATTGGAAAATACAATAAAATATGACTTACAGTTGCATAAAGTATGTAGGAATAAACATAAAGTATGCAGGAATAAATTTAATAACAGATGTGCACACTTCCACATTAAAAGCTATAAAATATTACCAAGAGAATTAATGAACATGTAAATAAATGGAGAGATATATCTAGTTCATGAATTGGAGCACTTAATATTGTTAAGATATGCATTTTCCACAAATCAATTTACAGATTCAAGATAATCCTAATCAAAATTTCAGAGACTTTTAAAATAGAAATTGACATGCTTATCCCAAAATGTATATGAAAATGCAAAGGGCCTCAAATTGCTAAAACAATTTTGAAAAACAAGGGAAAAGTGTTGAAAGACTTATACAACTTGATTTCAATACTTAACTATAAAGCTGACAAAACCAAGTAATATAGTATTGGGGATAAGAGTAGAAATATAGGGGCCGACCCCACAGCTGAGTGGTTAAATTCATGTGCTCCACTTCAGTGACCCAGGGTTTCACTGGTTGGGATCCTAGGAGCAGACCTAGCACCGCTCATCAAGCCATGCTGAGGCGGCATCCCACATAGCAGAACTAGAAGGACCTACAACTGGAATATAGAACTATGTACTGGGGGCTTTGTGAAGAAGAAAAGAAAAAGAGGAAGATTGGCAACAGATGTTAGCTCAGGGCCAAAGTTTAAAAAAATGAAAAACAAAGAGTAGAAATATAGCCAAAAGAACAAAATGGAGCATTCAGTTTGAAGTGCAATTGCTGAACTATGGAGGCTCAGAGAGTTAAAAAATCTATGGAGATTCAGTCATAGGTGGGCAACCACAACTTTGTGAGATTTACCTCCAGGAATCTGACCAGGTTCTCATAGCAAGTATTAGAGAAAAATCCCCTCATCCTTCTGGAAACAAAGGGGAAGAGGAGACATTTTGAAATATGCCAGAGCACTCTGTTCTTAACAAGACCTGCCCTCAAGAGAGACTAGTTAAGCAGAGCCTAACCTGCTGGGTTAGTATCAGAGCCTAACTGATGTGGAAGAAAGGAAATACCCAACTCCAGCCCACTGTAGCCATCCTGCCCCACCTGAGGAGGGAGAAGAAAACTGAGGAACACTTGTGAAGCTCATAATCCAGAGCAATCTCATGTCTAGGAATTTATCCTGAGTACACATCTCTACATCTCAGGGGAAAATGGATGATATTCGATGTCAAACATTGTTAGTAATAGCAAAATGAGAAAGAACCAAAATGCCTATTTGTGGAAAAGAGTAGAATAAGCTGTGGTATATCCACACAATGGATTTCTATGAAGCCATTAAAAAAAATAACGAACATGTCCATGAACTGACATGGAATGATTTCCAGGATATATTTTTAAGTGGAAAAAAATCAAGATGAAAAAGTGTATATAGTATGCTACCTATCGTATAATAAAGAAGGAGAAATAGGAATAGATACCACACATTTGCTTATTTTTGCAAAAGAAAAGAAAGCACTGACAGAAACTACGGAAAATGGTCACCCATTGGATGTATATGGGAATAGGTAGAAGGGAAAAGAATTTTTAAATATAATTGTATGAGTTGAACTATGCAAATGTTCTATATATTCAAAAGATAAAGATAAACTTTAAAAAACAGTAAACCAAATCCTGGGTCAGCCCCAGTGGCCTAGTGGTTAAGTTCGGCACACTCCACTTCAGCAGCGCAGGTCTGGTTCCCAGGCATGGACTTACACCACTCATCTGTCAGTGGCCATGCTTTGGTGGGAGCTCACATACAAAAAGACAAAGAATAGCAATGGATGCTAGCTCAGGTGAATCTTCCTCAGCACAAAAAGAAAAAAAGAATGCGCTCTGAAAAGAGAAGAAAATCCTAAAATTGAATACGATATGAAGAGAAACAAATGACTCTAAGTGTATGTTTAATTGATAATATAGCCATGCAGGGAGAGGAATCAATTCAAGTACCTTTGGAAACAGTGTCTTATCTATAACATCCTACTGGGAGCAATTCTAAGAGGAAAGAAAACTGCAAAAAATGTTAAACTTTACTTAGGTTTTTTTGTTAGTTCTAATGCTATTTTAATTCTTAAATTGTTAAATTTATACTATGACAAGTAAATATATTACTATAACGAATCAGGATTTTCACTGTGTGAGAGAAAAAGCAATATAAATATACCATTTAAAAACTAAGGAAAAATGATGTAATGTTAAATTTGAATTGGAAATATCAATATGAATTCATGTTTAAAGTATATTTCCTAGCTCTATCCATTAGAGTAGCCTAGAAAAAATAGCACTCCAATAACAAGGAGGATATTTAGCACTCAGATTTTAGTTTTTAAATATCATTCCCTAATAAAAGGAATCAAGCACCTTGGAAAAATTATTGATTCCAGATCTGGGACAGGAAAAATTTAAGGTAAACCTGGGACAGCTTGTTGGTTCAGAAAGCAAAGTACTCAAAGACTAATGGGCTCATATCAAAAGGACAAAGAAGTGTACTTAAAGGGGCTCCTCTTGACCAAATTTGATATAGTTGGAACATAAAAAAGTATAAAGATAGCAATAGATTATAATACATTAAATTTAAAAATAACCCAAGTCCACTGTGATATTCAAGAGGAGCAGGAATAGGAGGAAGGGTTCTTCTTCTGAGAAAAATTCCAGTTAATAGTTAGAATTAGCCATTTGCCATCTCCGGTGTAATAACATACCTATGTAAACATCATCAATGAATGCTAAAATTGAGATGTGGAATTGTGGGGAAATAGGATATTTACACAGTTGCAAAGTACGGCTCATAGATTACTTATTAAATATAAAGGGGAGCTACAACTTTAAATCAAGCGAGCTAATGGTCATCACCTAACCAAGTAATTAACTTAGCATTGATAGTAGTCATTCAACCTGGCATTATATGTCCTCTGATGTAGTGCATTAAGTACACAATATCTCCTATAAATTAATCTTGCCAGAAACGTTTCACCTGATTCTAAGCACGAGAAAGCAATTAGACAAATCCAAAATGTTGGACATTCTAGAAGACAACCGGCCTGGACGTTTGTTTTTTTTTTTAAAGCCAATATCATGAAAAGCAAAACCAAAAAGCAGAGGGACTATGCTAAATAAAAGAAATGAAAAAGGTAAAACAGCTAAATGTAATTTTTGCACCTGGGCTGAATTTTTGAGGAAAAAAAATACGTATCTTAACAGAATTGTGCTTCTTTTAAAAAATGCCCTTAATCTTAACAAGGCCATGTTAAAATTTTAGGGATGAAGGGTTATGCTGTGTGCAACTCACTTGCAAGTAGTTTGGAGAGAGAATGAGAGGGAGAGAGAGAGAGAAGAAGGGTGAGAAAGAGAGAGACAGACAGAGTACAAATGTGGGAAATTGGTGAATCTGGACAAAGTGTATTTGAATGTTCATTGTACTATCCTTCCAACATTTTTGTAAGTTTGAACATTTTCCAAATAAAAAGTTGGAGCAAAGTAAAACAAGTACTTGTCTTGAAACTGTAGGCTTACTGTTTGACTGAATTGCTATTTTCTATGGAATGGTGAACACACAATGAAAACAAAAAGTGATGATAGATATAACTGTGTTTGGAGATATGTACCGCATCCTCTCTGACTTAATGACACACACTGCCCTTAGAACCAACCAACCCACATTTGGGGGCCAGTTTGGACTATGTGTGGCATTCCTGTGGCCACGCTGTCTTGTCCTGGTGGAATACGTGGATGTCTCTGCTGGGTTTTCCCTTTTGTCATCAGCAAAAAGGAGGTGGAACCCAGAAATCTGTTTTGCTCAAGCACTGACTCTGGTCTCTGTTCCAAAAATCTCAAGGAGACTCTCAATTATTCACCATGTGAGAGTGGTGGGGAGAGAAGATGGGGTGATGGGCTTCCTGCCAATGCCAGAATTCCAGAGCCAAATGCCTTAGGGCATTGAGAAGTCTTTGAGGCACTTTAGGACATGGCCCTAATATCTTAGAGCATTATTGATGCACTAAGGAAGGACAATCCAGTCCATGATTCTCCAAGACTGTTTTGAGTAAAGTTCTACGCACTTTAAGAGGCTGTTAAATGTTTCCCCTTTATCTTAAATAAATAGACTAAATCAAGATTATAGGTTTGTATGTATGTGAGGAAGGGGTCGAAAGATTTCTATTAGTGGCAGGTATTTCTAAATGGTGAGGCTAAGGTTAGTGTTGGGAGACAGAAGGGCCTGGAAGCGATGCCAGAAAGACAGAGAAAATCTCCACCTTGTTGGTGTTGCCTATTCTCTTTCTCATGAAGACCTCTCACTCGGTTCTCTCTGTGTACAGAAAGTCCTCATTGTCCAAGGATAAATTCTTAAAAAGACCACTTAAAGTGAATGTTCTCTCAAAATGGGACCAAAATTGTTTGTTAAATTATGAAAAAGAAAAAGGTTTTGTAGAACTTTATCTTGAAATGTGACACTAAAATTTATGAAAGTAATTTTATTTAATAAAATTTAAGAATAAATTGTTGATTTTGGAGACTTTTCCTTAAAATTAGCACAATAGAATACTCTTCCACTTATTTGTTTGATTCTTTAAATATGACATTCAAATCACAATCCAAAAAAAAAGCTCAAAAGTTGTATTTCACTGAAATTAAAAACTTTTACTCTTTAAAAGACAGTATTAAGAAAATGAAAATGAAAACACAGCCATCGACTGGAAGGAAATATTTGTGAAACTCACATTTGATAAAGGACTTGTGTCTAGGATATGTAAAGAACTCAATAATAAAAAAAATCTCAATTTTTTAAATGGGCAAATATAGCACATACTGATTGTCAAATATTGGGAAATCACAGACATATGAAGTAGAAAGTAGAATTTACTCATAATCCTACTACTTAGAGATAATTACTGTTAGATAAGATTTTAAATGACATGTCCCTCCAACTTTTTATGAGTAAATATATCTTTATATTCTATTTTTTACTATTTTACAATATGCTTTTTTTAACTCTATAGTATATATAATATTGAGCATGCTTCTGTATCCTTTGATATTTGCAAATATGATTTTTAATAGCTATAATGGAGGGGTCATAATTTGTTTATCCAGTTTTGTATAGTTGGACATGTATATCACGTTCAATTTTACACTACCATTGTATGAACATTGCTGTACCCTAGTCTTTAACCACATTTCAGTTGATTTCTCTAGGTTGTTATGATTTCACAGATCTGACATTAAATTCTATCAAAAATTATGTACATTTTAATAGATTTTGTTTTTATATATAGGAAACTCATATCTTAACTCACTTAGTTCAATGCATTTTGTTTTTCTACAAAAGGAACCCAACAAATGGAGGTGTTGGTGCAGATTTCCAAGGCTGAGTTTGTCTGGGTGCAGCCAGTGCCTCTGGTCAAGGGACAAGTCAGGATGTGAATCTGTAGAACTGACAGCTTTACCAAGATTTATGCACTAAGTTCATGGAAAGAGTTCTGGAAAAACAAGAAAAAAGTTCGTGTTCAAATTCCCATGTCTCTCATGGACACAAGGGGAATGGAGGCCTCTGAGCATTTTATTTCTATCTCTACTCTTTAGCACATCTCAGAACATCTACACTTTATTTGTTATTTTTTCTCAGAAACATCTGAATGAGAGGCCAGCGATGAGTCAAGTTTTCCAGTGCCAAGCTGAGAGTGCCACACCTTCTCACATACCACTTCCATTGGAAGCTCATACTACCCAAGTTTGTTAAAACCCCAAACTATCTTTTCTGTTCTTTAAAACTCCACGGCCTACCACAGTGCAAGTTGCATTAGATGTTTAACAAAATATTTATCAGTTGTTTTCTAATTGAAAAGTTTCTGCTCTTTTCACCTCAAGGAATCACTTAGTGGACAAACAGCAACATACAATAATTAAGTTTGATTGAATCTAATTGATTTGAATGTTAATGAAACAGTGCCTTCAGTGTGTTTTATTTCGCTTAAACTTTGACGACGCTTAAGCAGTTGTCTTGCTTCCTCAACTTGCCACCCCTCCTTCTCCCCACCATTGCATTCAGTTCTGTTCCTGTGCCATCAATATTGTTTGTCTGAGAGCCCTTTAATCAGCTGTAGGTGAAGTTGGATGGGAGCTCTCAATTCTTCCAGCTCTATCACCGCCCAGGTTAGTTGCCAAGGGAACCATCTCAGTCAGTCAACAATAAAAGACTCATCAGATTTGGTTGTTTTTTTTCTTTTGCGTTGATGAGAGCCACCGAAATGTCCTCTTACATGAGCGCACAAGTGCCAATCTTTCCTCCTATTTCTTCTCATACGACCTGAAAGCAATCCTTACTTATAGTAAGGGATGAAAGAGGGAAGTTTGACAAGTCAGAGTTGTGAACATTAGCTGAGGTCAATGACATAGAAACAACAGGCATTTGTTCACTGGAAAGAAAAATTAAAATTTGATATGTAGATATTTTGATAGAGTTTTTGACTACGTGTCCTGTTTGATCAGAGTGAGGGGAATGGGTTTGTATTTTATTCTGACAGTGTGTTGATACATCAGTGAAGCAAATGAGGAGACTGCCTTCTGAGGCAGGACAGAGTCTGAACTTCCTTCCTTTCCTTCTGTAGTACTCTTATCCACTGGCACAAGTATAACTCTCAACAAATGTAGAAAATCTCTCACCAGTGGCTGTTGCCAACCTGTGGAAGGTTTTCTGCCGTGTTTCAAAATATCTAGCCAAGTCACTGCCTGGAAACTTCCAGAGGCTGATGAGGAAGAGTTGCTGCAGCCAGTTACCCCAAATGATTCTTCTGTATATAACTCATAAAGACGAATGCAAGAGTGTCTGTGGTAGCAGCTCAAAGATTCCCCTAAAGGGAGGGGCAGAAGACAATCTTCTCAGAACACAAGTTCTAAATCTCGGTGGGCTTTGGGGGAGAGGAGTCCATGACATACCTAAAGTTGTCTGAAAACTTTTGTGTGTGTCTACATACATTTTTCTGGTGAGAAGTTTTAGATCTTTAATGAAATCCCCAAAGGAGTCCATGACTCTCCCCAAAATGTTAAGAACCACTCGTTCATAGAATGCTTGAGGTGGTATCAGGAATAGTGGCAGATATCCCAAAATAAAATGTCTTGAATAATCTCCTCACCCACTCTCACTCCTTCCCTTGTTCCCCTGTAACACCTCCCCGCAACTTGGACATTGGAATTATCCAGATTCATCAAAATCTCAATTACTAAGTCCATTTGGTTTGTATGTGAACAAAATTATACAGTGAGTATTTTAATAGTTTTCCTTTTTGGACTAAATGGTTGCCTCAAGCCAGAAAACAAAAGGTTAATTTTCTCCTCTGCCCACATTAGAAAAACAAAATCAGTGTTGATGCAGTCACTCCACTTCTCCAAACACCAAAGTGGTTTCTGAGAAATCTCTCGCCACTCTGAAGAGTGAACGATTAGAACACTCATGATTAGAGAAATCAGATTAATTGGCCCAGAGTGTGATGTGGGAGTGTGTTCTTTAATGAAGATGGCTGTGCAAAGTGGATACACACAACGCTCATCCAGAATAGTTCGGGGACTTGAGCCATGTTTCTCAAAGTGTGCTTAGAAAACTGCACGACCAGAGTTATCTTGGGGAGCCTGTTAAAAATATCAATTCCCTGTAACCATTCAGACCTTAAGAGTCAGAATCACTGGTGATGGAACTAAAGAATCAGAAGTTAGAACAAGTATTGAAGAGATTGGTGACTGTGAAACATTCTAAAATTTGAGAATTTTGGTAACATTTCTCGAGTCATCTCTACCTAAGGATAGACGGTACGGGACAGAGAAGGCAGTGCTGTTGAGTCTGGAACCTGAAGCACATCATCAGTAAACAGCAATATGGGATCCAGTCGCCAACCACAATTATAATCCTGTCCAGATGTTTATTTCGGAAGGCTGAGAATTGGAAAATGATTGCATGTTCATAACAATTCTGTTATTGACTCAATTAAGAAGCATATTAGCCCATTGCATTCAGTGGATATCTTAAAACTTCATTATTCTACATCTGAAACATTCCAATGAATGTCTCCTCCTTTCAACCAAAAGGGCTCAATCTCAGTATGAAACGATACATTTCAAAATTATAGGGCAATTCAAATTCTACCTCCAAGGCTCTCCGATTGATAAAGGATGTTCAGAAGTGAGCCTGTCCATCCCCTGGTCTAGGCAGGCTTGGGGAAGGATGGGGACTTCACATACTGTATTGTGGTTTACTATTCTCAGAAGGTAGTGTCTGTGACACCAGGGAATTCATTCCCAATTTGGTCAATCCCAACAGAAACAAAACATCTCTGTTTTTTATTCTTTTCCTTTCATTAGTCTCTTAAATTGTCACTTCCTAGAGCTCAGGCTCAGATGTTTCTTGGACGGTCATTGTCTTCACACTAAAACATTTCTAAAGAAGTTGGGCATAAATCTATATATAAAACATAATTCATTTGTCATCAGATAATTTGTAAGAATGTTTGGTATGTCTTCTTGTTTGTTTGTGCTCCCTCCCAAAGTCTCTGCAAAGGGGAGACCTGCCTCCTGGAAATAAACTTAATTATTTTTTAATGTTTCCTTCACTTTTAAAAAAGAATGCTAAAGCAAAACACTGAATTCACCAGGAGGTATAAGCAGATCAGTAGACATAAGATGGTGTTAAAGAGCTCTGTCCACCCCTGCCTGCTGCCACAAACTTCTGCGGAAAGAGTTTCACTAGAATTTCTATGGAAAGAATTTGCTGAAAGACCTTTTTACTAGTCTCCCCAGTCAAGTTAATGAGGTCATTTGTAAATGCTCCCATGAAGATCTGAGGTATTAGAGTATAATTCATCTCTACTGATATGGGCAGCAACTCCTGACTTGTTATTTATTGTGATAAGAGGAATAGTGTCCCCACCAAAGACGCTCACGTCCTAATCCGAGGAACCTGTGAATATGTTACTTTACATGGCAGAGGAATTAAGGTTGCAGATGGAATTAAGGTTGCTAATCAACTGACTTTAAGAAAGAGAGATGATCCCAGATTATTCGGTTGGTCACAATGTAATTAGAAAGGTCCTTAAAAGTGGAAGAGGGGGGCAGAGGAGCGAGTGTCAGAGTAATTCAATGTGAAGACTTGACTTGCCATTGCTGGCCTTGAAGATGGAAAGGAGCTATGAGCCAGGGGATGTGGGCAGCCGCTAGAAGACGGAAAAGGCAAGGAAACTAATTCTTCCCTAGAGCCTCAGGAATGTAACGCAGCCCTGCCAACATCTTGATTTTAGCCAGTGAGACCCATTCAGACTTCTGACTTAGAGACCTGTAAGATAAGAAATTTGCATTGTGGTAAGCCACGAAGTTTGTGGTACCTTATTATAGCAGCAGTGGGAAACTAATACATTCAGCTAAATATTTACATCTTTTCCCTTTCAGGATAAAACAATTTTTTAGTATTTTAAAAAATTAACCTGGATTTTTCCTCAAATGGAGGGGAACTTTCCAACTGTTTCCTGTTTCTCTTTAATTATCCCTAACATCTGTGCAGTGCTTGACTTATTCTAGTTGTATTGGACTACGATGACGACTGTGATGATATAATCACAGAGAATCTTGAGCACTAAGAGGGCTTCAGCTTCTAGGGAGACAGTAATGTTCAAGTCTGGTCTTGTGACTTTAGGAGCTCTAGATATCTTAGAGGAGAGCAGGTTTGGAATAGAAAAGATGCTCAAGCGGGAGGAAGTTCATCTTCCAGCATCTGCTATGAAGAAAATCCATTGTGACTGGATTCACAGCATGTAAAACTACTTAGTAATATTTGAATTTTGATGGTGTGCAGGTCTTCTCGGACATCATACAAAGGATTTATATTTTTATAGATTTAACTTCTTATTCTGTTTCTTATTTGTAAAAGAAGAACCCACCTGAGATTCTATTCTCTCCCTCACCTACCAGCTTTCCTGCTCAATTAATTACCGCTTGTGTTCAGAAGAGCTGGTTTACGAACTGTTCCTGTCTTACCACTTTCTCCTATTGGCTGTAATAATCACCATATTCTCCACCCTAAAACAGCCAAATCCTGTTTCTTTAAGAATGACTATTCTTTTCATTTCCTTCATTCCATAAAAATGTAACATTTTAAATACATTTAGTACTTTGTCTTTCCCAACTCTGAAAATCAGCAAAGCGACCTTTTGTAGGGCTTAAGATTTTAGGACAGAACTTAAAACAATGTCTTTAAAAGTTAGAGAAGATAACTAACATTTGGGAGTACCTAATATACGACAGTTTCTCTACTAGGTAAGTTCGCACATATCACATTTAATATCCATAATAACCCTGTAAATTATATATGATGTCTATTTTTCACATAAAGAAACAGTGGCTCAGAGTTTTATAATTTTCCAAATATTATCTAGATGGTAAATAGTAGAGCTGGGAATTGGACATCAAGTCTGATTCTTTCCACAATAGCACATTGTTTTTCAGGCAAACAGTGATAAATATGAATGTGAAGTTAATACCTTTATTGTAGGGACTGATGCAAAATATACAATATTTGTTTATGGATTTTTTTAACTAGATTTTATTTTTTTAGAGCAGCTTTAGGTTTAGAGGAAAAATGCACAGAGTGTTCAGAGTCCCCATCTACCCCTTCGACTGCCTCCCCCAACACAGTTTCTCCCATTAGCAACAGTTGATTTTGGTGTGATGCATTTCTTACAAGTTATGAGCTAATATTCATGTATCACTATTAACTAAAGTTCCCAGTTTAGTTTAGCATTCTGTTTGTGTTGCACAGTTTATTGGGTTTTGACAAATGCAAATGTCCTGTATCCACCATTACAGAATCATACAGAATAGTTTCACTGCCCTAAAAATGCCTTATGTTCCCCCTATTCATTCCCCCCTCCCTCCCCTGAACCCCAGGCAACCACTGATCTCACTTTCTTCACAGTTTTGCTTTTTCCAGAATATAGTTGGAATCATACAGTTTGTATCTTTTTCAGACTGACTTTCTTCACTTAGCAATATGCATTTAAGTTTCCTCCATGTCTTTTCATAGCTTGACAGCTCTTCCTTTTATCACTGAATAATGCTCCATTGTATGGGTATACTACAGTTTGTTTATTCATTCATTTAGTGAAGGATTTCTTGGTTGCTTCCAATTTTTAGCAATTATGAATAAAGCTGCTATAAATATTCATGTGCAGATTTTTGCGTCAGCATAAGTTTTCAACTCACTTGGATAAATGCCAAGGAGCATGATTGCTGGATCATATGGTAAGTTTATGTTTGGCTTGGAGAGAAACTGCCAAACTGTCTTGCAAAGTGGCTGTACCATTTTGCATTCCCATCAACAATGAGTGAGTGTTCCTGTTGCTCCACATCCTCGACAGCATTTGGCATTGTCAGTATTTTAGATTTTTGCCATCCTAATAGGTATGTAGTGGTATCTCATTGTTGTTTTAATTCGTAATTTCCCTAATGACATATGATATTGAGCATCTTTTCAAATTCCTATTTGCCATCTCTATATCTCCTTTTTTTTTTCTAAGGAGCATTTTCAGATTACACATTCCCTATTTTTTTTTTTAAAGATTGGCACCTGCGCTAAAGACTGTTGCCAATCTTTTTTTTCTTCTTCTCCCCAAAGCCCCCCAGTACATAGTTGTATATTCTAGTTGTGAGTGCCTCTGGTTGTGCTATATGGGACGCTGCCTCAACATGACCTGATGAGTCCGCACCCAGGATCTGAAACAGCGGAACCCCAGTCCGCCAAAGAGAAGTGCGTGAACTTAAGCACTCAGCCACAGGGCTGGCCCCCTCTATATCTTCTTTGATGAGGGATGTGTTCAGATCTTTTGCTCATCTTATAATCAGATTGTTTGTTTCCTTATTGTTGAGTTTAAAGAGTTCTTTGTCTATTTTGGATGCCAGTCCTTTAACAGATATGTGGTTTGCAAATATTTCCTTCCAGTCTGTGGCTGGTCTTTATATTCTCTTGACAGGGTGTTTTGCAGAGAAGAAGTTTTAATTTTAATGAAGTCCAACTTGTCAATTCTTTCTTTTACAGATCGTGCTCTTGGTACTGTATCTAAAAGGCCATTGCCAAACCCAAGATCACCTAGGGTCTGTATTTTATCTTCTAAGAGTTTTATTGTTTTGCATTTTAAATATAAGTCTACACTCCATTTTGAGTTAATTTTTCTGGAAGATGTAAAGCCTGTCTAGATTCATTTTTTGCATGTGGATGTCCAACTGTTCCAGCACCATTTGTTGAAAAGACTATCTTTGCTCCATTGTATTGCCTTTGCTCCTTTGTCAAAGATCAGTTGACTATATTTGTGTGGATCTATTCCTGGGCTCTCTGTTCTGTTGCTTTGATCTAATTTTCTATTCTTTCACCAATAACCCACTGCCTTAACTAGAATTTTAGAGTGATATGGAAAGAATGCAGTTATAATGTGCTTTGCAGCAGAGCATGGGAATACCTTTATTACATTGAGCATATATTTTGTTACTTCTTTGCCAGTTGATTCAGTCTTCCCATACAACATTTGAAGCATGGTCATGTGTCACTTAACAATGCGATACATTCTAAGAAATGCATTCTTAGCCTACTACACACTTAGGCTATAGTACTAATCTTATGGGACCACTGTCGTATACGTGGTCCATGTTGACCGAAATGTTGTCATGCGATACATGACTGTGTTGCGGAAGACAACCGGTTCTGCTTAGTGTTGGTCTCTAGGACGACTTCCAGATATCTTTTCCATCTTTCTCCTTCTATATCCAGAAGGAATGGGCTGTTATTGGTTTGGATTAAGGACGATTGGTCATTGAGTAGATAGAGTTACAGGCTGAGTTAAAAATCCAGAATTCAAATGTGTGGGGTCTCATTTGGACTCCCTTTTACACTAATACTGAGATAATTTCTCTTCTCACACTCATCAAAGGCAGATAGAATGAAGGTCATTCTCATTTTGAGTGCACACCTCCACAGCACCCATGCATTCAGACAAATTCTCTTAGTCTCTTGGACTCTTTTCTACCTCTCTAAGACCTTCCAAGAGTGCTGAGAGGTTAAACAGGTTAAGCAGGATTCTCTGCCACTTCATTCAAATCGATTGAGGCCAGCCAAGATTAGATAAAGCACTTCTCCACAAAAATTAGTGCAGCTTTCCAGAGGTCCCCACTGCCATTTGGAACCAAGGCCTCTGCCAGCAATGAAGTGTAACATTTTTCATGCTTTGTTTTATGGGTGATGACCTTGAGGCGAGGCATTGTTGGTTGAAAGTATAATTCAGCAATTTCTGTGATTCTTGGACCAATTCCGCCACGCTGTCTAATTGCATATCAACAGGTCTAACTGCTAATGTGAGCACAGCTTACTATTTTGATCAATTTAAGCATGAAATTAAAACTGTGTCAGTTTGGTCCATATTAGATTCTCCATAAACTAAAACGAAGTTCAGATTACTTTTGGTGGTTTGGATAAATAGCCAAATTGATAGATTGTATTCACAGTGGCTTTTCACCATTTAAAAGGATAAGGTACAATTTTGGTTTTAAAACACACAGCAATCAAAGTTCTGCATGTGGGTTTGCTGATTTCAGAAATCTCTATTACATCAACTACTGTATGTATAATTCTTCTGATTTTAAAGGGCCACCTAATAAATATTTGGCGTGCTTTTCTCCTGTAAAAAAGGAAACACTTTAAGTTACACATTGATTCTCTTTTGATTCTTTCACTCATTCATCGAACACTTATCATACACAGGAAATATACTAAGTGATCGAACACAGATGAATGAAAGGTAGTCCCTTCCCAAAGAATTCACAGCCCTTAGAGAAGATTACCTTCTAGTATGATTCTAAGAAGGGTCTGTTTCTATGTCTTCAATACATAAAACATGCTGTGAATGCAAAATAACCAATAAGCATTCTATAGATAAGAGAGATAAGGTGAGTTTTACTTAATCCAGAGTAAGGATTATAACTCCAGAAGGCCTTTTCCAGAAAGGAAAAAAGCATTGCAAAGAAGCATGGTTTTCAGTACAGTCTTATACATTTTTAGAACAAAGAGCATACATTAAACATGCCCAGGATACACAGTCATCAAAGTTTTAAAGAGGTATTCAGTTGCAAATTAGCAGGTCAACATGACCCTGATGTGGAGAAAGGGACTAATACGGGGTGTTACCAATAGGATGTAGGAGGGAAAATATGCATTTTTATCTTAAGAGAGTACATTCTTTACTTAAATGGTTAAAGCAGATGTACAATGTATGTTTGACAGGCCATAGTCAGGCTTCTTTAGTTTAAATTGAATAGCTTTGAATCTGAATAGTTGCCCCATATACCTCAGTATGTGAAAATCTCTTGTCAATGTGAACCTTAATTGTCAAGTATGCTCCATTTTATCTGCAAATGAGAAGTTTAATCACACACACCTAATACGGCTTATAGTCTCCCTTGGTTTCAAAAATGAACCTTCAAAATAAATCTTTCAAAAACAGAAACTAGTAGTTCTCTATTTTCATGTCTCTTTATACGTGGCCACCTCTGTAGTCTTAGGTCTTTTGTGAGATTGGTGCTGTCATTGAAGGACCGTGGCCCATAGGTCATCTGGAATTTGGCTTTGGTAGAAATGGTTTGGTGAAAGTTGTAACTTCCCGGGGTGTAGAAAGAATCTTAGGTTTTGATGAAAGCAGTAGGAGATCATGAATGTGGATGGGATTAAGGAGGCTAATAAGTACATGCCTCACTTGATTTGTTTCTAAACCCTTGGATGATTAATTTAGCAATGGCTTTTCTCCCAATTAACACCAGCCTGAGGGGACTATGCCCTAATCTACAACTTAAATAGCTAAAAGGAAAAAGTTCTCTACATCTTTAATGTATTGATAATTCATAAAACGCATGACAGTACTGAAACCAAAGAAAAGGAAATACCCCCTCAGACATGAATTATTCTAATGAAAGAAGGGAGAGGAAAAAAATTAAAACATCTCTTCAAGCATGCTGTGTTGTTGCTATAAGATGAACACAAATTAAAAAGAAAATTTGGAGTATAACAGTCAAGAGCTTAACATATGGGCTATTTTACATTATTTTCAAACACAAGAATACAGTTAGGATCCACATTTGCTGTTTGCTTTAAAGAACTCTTTACTCATGTTTGACCAAAACTGTGCAAATCAGTTCAACTAATGCTAAATACAAGAGAAAAAGGACATGGAACCACTCGTATAGAAGAGCCAGGAAAGTCCAGACAATGAGAAGAGCCAAGGAAAAAATATTGACAGTGATTTAAAAATAGGAACAAACAGCAGTAAATGGAAGAAACATCACTCAAGGGATGAGCTATGTGGACACCCAACACTCCTGTGCAGCTGCTCTGGTCTCCTTTCGAAACGTGAGCCAAGAAAATAACTCGGGGAGCTATTCTTAACTTTAAATGGGGAATACAACCCTGGCAATTTACGGGGATGCTCAACGTTGATTAACACTGCTGGAGAATCTCAAATAGGCTAGAGCCTGCCTGAAAATTCCAGATGCTAAAATTGGCACATATGTTTTCATATCAGAAGTATGTTCTACATAAAATGCAAACATACGTGACTTGCTTTTATATTCATCTTTGTATAACTCATAATTTTTAATTTTCAGCCCTGTGAACAGCTACTGAATTACTTTACCTTGAGAAGGACATGGACCATTTCTCATCTCCATTTTCATTTTTTTTTTTAA
Organism: Equus quagga; assembly: GCF_021613505.1. Taxonomy (NCBI): domain Eukaryota; kingdom Metazoa; phylum Chordata; class Mammalia; order Perissodactyla; family Equidae; genus Equus; species Equus quagga. Next base: position 87,814,264 of record NC_060275.1, read on the forward strand.
ATATGAATCTAGTTCATAAGTAGAAAAGAGTCTCCATTTATTGAGTGCTGATTATTGGCAGACCCTGTAATATACGTAGAAGATGAAACAGAATGCAGGGCTTCTGGGCCCTTAAGGTGTTTTGGGAAAGAGAATGTTTGGCATTATAATGGGCTCAGAGCTGAAGCTTTGCTCTTGTTCTTTTCTCACATTAGGAATATTGGCCTTCTGCCTTCTCCCTAAAGTATAAAATAACAAAAAAAGCCTCATGAGTGGAATGAATAAAAAAAGAGTGAGTGCATTTGTGTGTGTATGTGTGTGAAGGTTACCAAGTCGAAATAAACAGCATGGTTATCACATAGGTCCTATTGCCCAAACAAGGTATGCACATTGCAGTGTTTCAGAAGCCAGCAGCACAACACTGAAGCTCCCATGTACTATAAATTCACTCAGGAGATTGTTTCCCTAAATAGCATAATTATTCTCTAACAGCTATACATTCTTTTTACTTTCCTTCTTCCTTGCTTCCTCAAAAGAACAGTGGCTTTGGTGAACTTTTCCTCAGTTCAAATTCTGACTCCACTATTTACTAGCTGTGTAAGTTGCTTAACTTCTACCTGTTTTCTTCATCTGTCAAATAAGGATAATAACACTGCCTGGCTGTTTGTCATGAATCTTAAATAAGGTAATGAGTATGTAGCACAGTGTTTAGCACACAGCTGGCACTCAATAAATGTTACTGATGCCTTTCTACTATATTATAACTGTGGTCTTATCAGCAGCTTATTATTTCTCCCTGCACAAATCCTTTCAAAGAAGTTTTCTTTAATTACAACCATCATCCTTTTTGTAAAATCAAAGAATATTTGAGCTAAAAATTATCTTAGAGATTATCTACCACAGCCTTCAATGGTTTTATATTCTTCAGTTGAGTCTAAGCACAGATAAGGAAACAGGCCCAGGGGGTGATGTGACCTGTTTAAGGTCACATAGATGGTGAGAGGTAGAATTTAGGGCCAGATCATAGGTCTCCAGCAATGTTCAGTCCCATATTCCCTGGTGCCTCCCTACAGATGTTTTCCTAATTCAGGAAAGATTAGAAACAATTGAACCTTTTACAATGCCTTTCTCATTGAAATTTCCTCTTTGCCTTAAAGAAATGACAAATTGGACCTTGAGAATTTCGGCTTGAGATTTTTGTATTGTATTGTTTGTTTATTTGTGTTGGGGAGTGTGTGATGCTGGTTCTGGCACTATTTTCAGACTCCAGATGTAGCATTGCTGACTCAGAATCACAGTGTTTCTTTTTCACAGCAGTAGAATTCTGGAATACCAAATATTCTCTTCCCTTTGACAACTGTCTGGTTTTGTTTTGATCTCAAAGAAAGAAGTCTTTTGATGAGAAGAATTATGTCTCAAAAGCTAATAAAGAGCCAAACTTCCTATATTGTGAAAGGGTGGGAAGACACCCCAAAATCAATTGCTTATCCAAATACATTACATTGGCAATTCTTGTAATAAATGTAGGTGGGTAAGAGCATCCCTTAGCAAACAGGAACTGTGTATTCAGACTACCATTGCATTCACCTAACAGAAATAAAGGAATATATTCTCAAACTTGTTCTAATGTTGTGAACAGCAGTAGAACTTCCATATTGACTTAGATTCAAGAATTTATTTGTTGACATGCCATAGGTATTCTATCAGTACCTAACTTTAGCTATTAAGCTTTTTCACAGTGTTCATTTCTCCCAAGGAAAATGAGAACAACAGCAACAAAAAAAAAAAAACAAACCAAGGGTATGATAAAGTTCCAGACTAAAAAATTCAGTGAAAATAAGAAACTGAAATCATTTAGGATTTCTCTGTCCCTAAAATTTAGCTACGCTTGTAAACATTACCAGGTGTTCTGTCTAAACTGGCGAACAGTAAAGAATTACCTGGGTTTCAGAAGGACATCCAGACTTCCTTATCAGTCACACATTAAAAAAACTTCACTGAGGATCTACTATGTTCTAAAAGCTAACCCAAAAGGGATGAAATGTTCAAACATAGCCATACACATGCCCCCTCCCTCCCACCATTCATGCACATGCGCACGCACACACACATGCTCTTTCTTTCATCTTCACATTTGACAAATAAAGTTGTCCACCCAGGCTAATATTCTTCCCTTCTTGGTCAGCATCTCTTCCAGCCAGAATCAAGCCTTCGAGCTGTCCTTTCTGAGGCGGTGTTACCAATATTGGGCTAAATGTGCTTGCAACCAAATTGGTTCATGTCATCATTGCAATATTTGCACATTGTGTCCTTTTGTTCCCTCGTCTCCCATTTGGCTTTTGGAATCTCAGACGGTGTTACTTAATTATGTGAAACTACTATGAAACTATCATAAAGCCAATCAGTGGTATTTGCTGTTTCACAGCATTATTGGCCACAGAGACAAATTGTTAGGAAAACGGGGGCGGGGTGGGGGGCGGAGAACACTTAGCAAGTGAAGATGGGCTGAAAACGTAAGAGCAGATAACCCTGATGTTTAGCACATGAAATAGTGCTATTATCCATTTCCTATTTTGGGGGCCCAGTCTAAGAACATTCAATGACTCCTACCAGATAAGGTTTAAATTTAGTTGAAATTTAAGTGATTTTTCTGAGAACAGAGGCTGTGAAGTATATTTCTGTATTTCCAGGACATGGTAGGTAGAAGGCATTGCTGTATATATTCTCAGATGCCATTGATTTAAAATGCACCAGTATTTTATATACCACTAGGAAAGAAAAAGATGCTGCCAATTAAACCAGTGGTTTTATTCCTAGTGAAAGAGCTGAGCAAGTCTTAGATTTTTCATTCGCTGCTCATATCAAATGAAGTAAGGTGGCCAAGGTGTTCCTAAAACTTCTTCACATCAAGATGTTATAAACCAAAAGGTGCATCCTTATTTCAGAAATGTTAAAATAGAGAAAATATGTGTACTTTAAAATCTACATAAAATGAAAGACAGTGTTCAACATCCCTCATGTTTGCTGCTGTTGCTGACAATGGTGATGACCGTGTGTGTGATTGTAATCAATACACGCTTACCCTCAGTTGACATTTCCCATTAGGTTGTGTGACTATTTGACTAATGTCCATCTATGCCAACTGACTGTAAGCTCTGTGACCAGAAAGACTATGTCTGCTTTTCACATCATTATCCCAACCCTGTAGCTAAGTTATCGTTCTATAAATGTTTGTTGCTTATTGATAGAATAAATGAATGATGATAATGATAGAATGCCAGTCATATACCTAAGAGCAGCCTGAGGAATTTTAAATGAGACTTTAGCAGGTGGATTTCTTCCCTCAATCAATGTGAAACATATTCTCTGCAATGCTAGGAGGCTAACTTCCATAAAGCCACTGCTAAACTGTAATGGTAAAAAACTTTTTGAAGTGTAGATATTTGAGACGGAAGGACTCACAACTCAGTTTAATGTAGTAAATAATGTGCAAAGCTGCAGGTTGAATTCAGGTCAATGACCTATCAAGGTAAAGTTTTATTTATTTTCCCCCTTTGCAGGTAAGAGCATAGATAAAATGTAAAGAGAAACAATTTTCTCACATGATAGCATCTAAAAAACACGACTCATATATCTAAATACATGTATATGTATTTGCATATATATATATTGGTGTATCAGATTTTTGCTTAAAAACACAATTATAATCTATTTTATATGGAACAAGACTTTTAAATAGTATGAAAAGTAAAGTTTATAACTCATTTTGGAAAAGACCAATCAATGGGATCTATGGTTCAAAATTTCTCGAAAGGTGAGCTCCATGAGATCAGAGACTCTGTCTTGTTCTTGGTCATATCCCCAGCACCTACAACTGTGTTTAACAGATAGTAAGTGTTCAATATATATCTGTTGAGCAAGTGAATTAAGTTTTGACTATGCTGAAACACTTTCTGCCATTCATGTAGTGATAAAATAATGTTAGTGGAGGAACCCTGGTGCTTACTGACTGGTGTAAGGCAGGTTTAGGAAGTCTGACTTTCAATCCTGGTTCTGCTCCTAGTTCACACTTGGGAAAGTCACACATCTCTAGGCCTGTTTCCTCATCTGCAAAACAGAACTGGTTCCAGAATAGTCTCTCAAATATAAGTAATAGATATACCCTATGTTAGACATGATAGGATGAGTTATGCTGTAATAGCAAATGGATGCCCAAGTTCCAGCGCATTGACACAAGATTTTGTTTCCCATTCATGCTCCATGTTCATCAGGGATTTCTAGGGGTCTCTGCTCTGAATAGTCACTTAAAGACCTAGGATGATGGAGGGTCTATCATCTATAGATACACCAACTGGAACATGTGACACCCTTAGTTACTGCAGCAGGAAAAGGATTATCAACTTGTGCACTTCATTGACCGGAAATAGTCACATATCCCAGCCTAACTGAAAAAATAGATACATAAGGATGGGTGGTGGAAGTTTTTGGTGCCCTTGGTCCTATTACAGGCCTGGTGAACTCATCCCCAAGCTTCTGTAAGTATTGATTGCTAAGAGCTCAGTTACCCCCTTTCTCTTTAGAATCGTCCCTAGATAAATAGGAGCCATCTTGACTGGGAACTTTTCCCTATTTCCTAGTGACAGCACATAATGACTGACTGACACAGCTGTACAAAATTCAGGCCATTTGTGTCAAAGTGAGACCACCTCTGTGGTGAAAGTCATGCTCCAGAACTCCCCATGGGATCAGGCTGATGGTAGACTCCAGCTGAGACCTACACCCTTGATTAGCTTTTTCCCCTTCCCTTTCCAGTTTCCCTCATTCCAGCTTCTCCTGAGAGTACTCCCTCAGTAAATCACTGGCATACAAATCTTAACCTCAGGCTCTGCTTCTAGAGAACTCCTCCTAAGAGAGTTTGTACCACTGGTCCTAAGAAACTTACTCTAAGGATGTGATTCTGGGGTAAGATCATTCAAAGGTGCATAGCATTTAACACCCACCATTGGTGGCAGGTGGGGTATTGCTAGGCCCCGGCATGCTGTAACAGTCCAGTCACTAAGATTTTTATCTGTAGTGAATTGGAGTGGAATACAGGTAGAATGCGATACATTTATAGGTGCAATGCCTCTGGCTTTTGAGAGGTATAGAGGAAAGAGTAACCGTGAGGACTTTGGAATTGTTTGAATGTTGTTAAGTGCCACTAATGCATTGAAGAGAGAAAATGGCAGGCTCAGATCTATTAATTATAAATATAAAGCAAAATGTGAGAATTAGAGCCCTCTTTAACAGCATTTAAAGGTAATTTCATCTAAAAGTACCCTCAGCTAAGGGCAGACAGAGCTAAATACCAGGTACAATACTTTTTGTAAGAGTGGCAGAACATCAAAAAAAAAGCTGAATTGGGGGCCAGCCCAGTGGGATAATGATTAAGTTCGTGTGCTCTCTACTTTGGAGGCCTGGGGCTCACAGGTTCGGATACCAGGTGCAGACCTAGCACTGCTTGTCAAGCCACACTGTGGTGGCATCCCACATAAAACAGAGGAAGATTGGCACAGATGGTAGCTCAGCAACAATCTTCCTCAAGCAAGAGGTGGAAGATTGGCAACAGATGTTAGCTCAGGGCCTATCTTCCTCACACAGACACATACACACAGATACACACACACACACACACACACACACACACACACACACAAAGCTGAATTCACAGCCTGGACAGTCTTCTGCACAGTAGTCTAGGCTCTGATAAGGAAGAAATGGAACCCTGAGATTTGAAATGAGAATATCTGGGTATAAGATCTTGAAAATCCTGAACCCCCAGATTTCCCTGAAGTCTCTGGGCCTGTAGAAGTGATACACTCTCCTTTGCAAGAAAGTAAATGTTCTCACGTTACTTTAAGACATTGCCGAGAACTTACCTGAGGTACATGTTTAATAAAACAATGCTTGCCCTCTTAAGCATCTACCTGCACCTTCCTTCCTGGCCACAAAAATGCATAAGTAAGGTAAAACTCCAGCATGACATAACTGGGAGATTTAAAAGAGAACTAAGTTCATTCACTTGAATAATTGTCTACTGGGGATAGGGGAGTACCCAGATCTTTAGAAATCTATTGGATAAAGCATTTGCTTTGACACTGATACTTAAAGACCCAAGGGACTGTCATGGCCCCAATTGCAGCAAGAGCAGATGGTACTGAGGCAATAAATAGAGCCTTTGCCCAGGTCCATCCCACAATAGACCCACTAGATTAGCGGGCCCACTTGGTTGTTATTTTCCTGGTTTCTGAACATATAATCAGAATGGATGTCCTTAGCAATTGGCAGGATCTTCACATTGGTGCCCTAACCTGTGGAGTAAGAGCATTTGTAGTGGGAAAAGCCAAAATACAGGGGTGATGATCCCCATAATTTCCCCATTTAATTCACCGATGTGATCCCTGCAAAAATTAGATGAAGCAAAACACATGACAGAGGACTACTAAAGCTTAATCAAGGGTAGATCCAATTGCAGTTTTGTGCCAGATGTGGCATATTTACCAGAACAAATTAACACAAATTATGGTATGTAGTATGCGTGTGTTCATTTGCAAAAACACCATTTTCCATACCCACCAGAAAGGGGGATCAGAAGCAGATTCTATATATACCTGGTGGTGGAGGAAAAAGCCTGAGCTTGGTTCACAGGTGACTTGACTTGGTATATGGGTGCAAGCTGAAAATAAACTGCTGCTGAACCACAGTCCAGTCAGGATGGCCCTGAAAGACAGTGATGAATGGAAATCCTGCACTGGGAGGAACTTAGAACAATGCATCTGGTCATCCACTTTGAGAGTCACAAAGAAGTAATCTGTGGTAAGGGTAAAAATTGAATCGGTGATAAATGGCTTTTCTGGTTAGTTAGAAGGCTGGAAGAAGCAAGATTAGATGAGGACAAGGAAGTCTGAGGAAGAAGCATTTGGCTGGAGCTGTGGGAGTGAGTACAACACACCACAATCTTTGCATTATGTCAGTACTCATAAGAGAACATCCACCACGGAAGAGGAACTAAATAACAAAGTTGTCAGGGTGATTTGGCCAGTAGATGGCAATTACATTGAACCCCTTCCACATTACAAGGGGCAATATTTCATCCAGACTGTCAATCAACTCTCAGTCTCTGCCCACAATGCCCAGTTAGCAACACTCCAAGGGCTCAGAGTGTCTGATGTAAGACTCCAAATCCCACATAGCATTCCTTGAGACCAACTTTATGGCAAAAGATGTGTAGTGGTGGCACATAGCCATGGATCTATTTATTGATCCCACCATATACTGGATCACCTATAAGCTACTGACTTGATAGACTGGTGGAAAATCCTCTTGAGGACTCAGTTGAAGCTCCACCTTGAAGAATACACTTCGCAAGGATGAAGAGCTCTTCTTCAGGATGCTGTATATACCCTAAGCCAATGGACATTAATAGTGCTGTGGCCCCAGTAACTAGTATGCAAAGTCTGGGAACAAAGGAGTGGATGTAGGAGTGGGCCCACTCATCATCACTCTCAGTATCCCACTTGGGAAACTTGTCTTTCCCAAGTCTGCAATTTTAGGCTCTGTGGGTCCTGGTTCTTAGAGGGTGGATGCTTCCACCAGGAGATACAGGAGCATCCCAATAAACTTGAAGTTATGACTAACTCCTGGTCACTTTGGGCTCCTCAAGCCAGGAGACCATCAGACAAAAAGCAGCTAGCAAAAGCCAGCAGGGGTAATTGACTCTGTTCATCATGAGGAAATAAAGTACTTCTAGATAATGCAAGCAGGGTGATTCATTGGGCTGTCTCTTTGTATTTCCATGACCAATTTTTCTATAATGAGAAAGTCTAATAACCACGAGCTGATGAAAGCATGGCAACCAGAGTCTCAGATGCCACAGGCAAGCCAACTAGTCCAGCAGAGGTGCTACCCAAGGCAGAGGTGTCTGGAACAGGTGGTAGAGGAGGCTGATAATGAGTATCTTGAGGCCAATTGCACCAGCAGAAGGAGTTGTAGTTTGTCTAAATAACCTTCTTCTTGTAAGTTTTCCCAGAACATTGACCATTCAGAACCCAGGAAAAGCTGTGCCGGATGGAGTTTGCTTAATTTGAGAAGCAATCAGATCTGAGCATTCAGGGCAAGTACTGTAGGGGGCCTCATGGTTGCTCTGCCCAGATCCACTTTACTGGGCTGCACCATCCATCCTCCAGCTCTCATGCCTTAGCAGCTGTTAGCAGTTCACAGCTATTTCCCTTCCCCTAAAGGGAGCCACTATAATAACTCCAGGGGGCAGCAACTCATGCTGACATTGGACGGATAAACTGTGATGAAATTCATGCTCCATAGCTTCCAGTGGAACCAAACTGGTTCCAGATGGTCTCCAGCTGAGACCAGATCCTTGCTTAGCTCCTTCCCCTGCCCTATCCTTCTCTCACTCCCTCTGTTCTCCTGAAATCACTTCCTCAATAAATCATTGCACAAAAATCCCGGTCCCTGGCTCTGCGTGTAGGAAACCCCATCTAAGACAGAGAACGAATGGATCATTTGGCAGACAATCCTCTCTCAGCCACAGATGCATTTAAAAGGAAACATTTCTTCCAGACTCTTGTTGTTGACCAAAATCACTTTTAATATTAATTAAATATGCTCAGATATTAAGATACTTATGGATTCCTTATGTGATTAGCTCTAATAAAACTATAAAAGCTGAGCAACTTTCCAATTAGATTAGCCAAAGCAAAAATAAAATTTGAATTTACAACATTAATGCAATGTGACATTTGTTTTTTTCTGAAGCTAAAGTGCTGAGGTTGGATTTAAAAGCAGAAAGACGTAGCCCCAGTCTTGGTTCTTTATTTAGTCTCTTCCTGTGTTTTAATGTCAGCAATACAAATTCAGAGAATGCCATTGTTCCTATTGTTTAAATACGTTCTACAAATTGTCATTAATAACTTCAATGCTTTTTTGCTAGCTCCAGACAGTCAGCTCTCATTCTCAACTAAAACCCAGGTGGCAAACAATCCTCTATTGACCACTGTAATAAGTTCTCACTGATATCCTTTTAAAGCTTTCTCCCTCACCAGGTAACGGTTCAGAATAAAATGATGTAGGCTCTTTTGAGTTTGGTTCATCTGTTCTGCATTCTTCATGAAGAGTCAATGTCCTACTATTTTATGAATTTGCTCTGCTGTGCCACATTCATTCATGGGTGCATCATATCATTAGAGATTTCTTTGGTGGGCGTAGTGTCGAAAACATAAAGGCAAGTATGATCACTGAAATTAGGAAGCTATACAGAAGGCCCTCTCATGATCTTAAATACACTTATGTTACATCAGAGATCATCAGCAAAATGAAAATAAACAGTTCAAAATTTCTCTGAGCTAACTCTTCTACCCCATGCTGCTATACTACACATGCCGCCCCCTCAGTTTGTAGACTTTATTTTGGGAAGCAATGCACTAAAAGGATTGTGAAATCCTTTCTACCTTAAAATTATATGCATTTTGCCAATCTCAAAAACTGCCATAAACTATGGTGGTTCATGTCAAAAATAAAAAATGGCTTAGCCACTAGAATATTCTGCCTTTGCATTTCCACTGGAAGACACTGCCTTAGCTTCAACCATAAGTTGAAAGGATTACTGGTTTTCTCTCATATTAGTGCTTTTGCACCTTAGATTTTAAGGTTTCCTCTTCCTTTCCAAGTAGTAGAGGTTTATGGATGAAATCCACTCATGATTTAAAAATGGTAAAACATTTTTTATTTATAAAAAACAAAATGCATACTTTGAGCTAATTAAACCTCAATGGTCCCAATTCATATTAATTAGCAAGAAAAAATAAGGAACAAAAAAATCCTCTCCATCTCAAGTGGCTCTGTGTATGGATGACTTGGATTTAAGTAAAGTAGATGTTCTAACTTGACATTTGTGAAGAATGGATGTTAATCAAATGCCTTTTTTTAAGCAATTAATTAGCACAAAGAGTCAGAGAGCTGCCATCTAACAGGCAATTTCTGTGATTTCTGCATTAATTACTACTATGGTACACGAAGCTGAGTTCAGATAAATAGGAGCATTGTGGAAATGAATTATTTTGGTATTTTTATGTCTTCTTGTAGTGAACTTGTGTATAGCCATGAGCCACTGGATTTTCAATCCCCGTGGAAGATTTTCTTCATTAAATTATCTCTGCCCCAAACTTTTGTGTTTCATGAATCAGCTGTATCTAATCTCTCATTTGTGGTATCAGGGACAGGACGTTTATAAAAAAAAATAAAACTGTTTTTGGAGGTCTATTAAAAGTTTATGAAATTTTGAAACTACATTAGGCATTTAGAGTCAATTTTCTTCTCCAAGATAACTCAAAAATAGCGTTACAAGAAGTGACTTGAAGAAAAGAAAAAGATTGGTCCCAAGTATATAAAGGAGCCACCATTTAGGTCTGGCTAAATTGGATTACTGTGTTGTGACCCAAGAGACTCCTACAAAATTATCTCAGTTATCCAGTGTCTTGAGAGAATAAGAGGTTCTGAATTAGAGAATTTTCTAGGACAGAGAGATACGGCTTTTCTGTTGTGGTTAAAAATAGAGCAGATTTGTAGTCCTGTAGATCTAGGCTCATATCCCATCTTCTCTGCCTTGTGCTACCTGTGTAATTTTGTCACAGCAATCTAAAGCAAGAATGAAATACTGAGTTTTCCTAGAATGATAAATAAAATGTGTAGACAACCTGGAATTCTTGTTTGGAATTAAAGAGTCAAAAAGTTTATATGCACTACACACATTTCACTTCCTCCTTTCGAAGTCACTTTGGAATTCATTGCATCTGGTTTTCCTCAAGCCCCTTTTTATGTACTGGCCCCTATCCTTACCCCATTCTTGCCCTGACTCTTCCCTGGAATTGCTTTCAAAAGGTGTTACTGTTACTGAGCACAAACACAGGTTCCTTTACCCACCACACAAGGGGGGCCAAAAATAAAAACCTGGAAGGTCAGGCTTATGGCAAGAAAAGGGGTTTTTATTATCAAAAAGTAGCCAGGCAAGGAGATGGGAGCTAAAACTCAGATCCACCTTGTGGAAAGGAAAAAGATAGAGGTTTTTATTTGGGGTTTTAGGCAGCGGAGGGGGAGCATAAGGCCTTGCTGGTTGGCAACTTCCTACTAGCCTGCATTTGGCTTTGTGAGGCTGCTTGCAGGAAGAGGGGATGGCAAGATAAGGGAATCTACAGGTGGATGTCTGTGGTTGTCTGCCTCCATGATGAATGGTGGACTCTGGCACCAGGAAGCCAAGGAGTGGGGTCTGGGAAGCTTCAGTTTCTGGATATTCTCTAGACATCAGTTTCCCTGTGATAAACTTCAAGGACCCATAATTAGCCAAAACTTCAGTGTGAGCCCAACATAAAGCCACCTGGGCTTTAGCAATTTGTAACTTCTACTTTGTGAAGCTCAGGGAGACAAAGGTTAAAGAAACCACTATTTACATGCAAATGTAACTAAAGAAGAAGGGAAAGGGTGCTTTTGGTTTTAACCCCATATATGCTGGATTTAACGTAGGGGAACCAATATCAGGGCCGGTATCAGTACTAAATACAATTCATATTTTTCAGGCCTTTTCTTACTTGACTTCTTTGCTGTGTTGACACTGGTAACCATTTCTCCTCCTTAGAAAATTCTCTCTTGGTTTCCACCAGACAATGATCTCCTGGGTTTCTTCTAACTCCTTTGGCTTCTCCACAACTCTCTCTGCTCAACAGTTATATAGGGTGTTTTCCAACACCAACAACCAATTCTCCAATTCTCTGGACACCAACTGGGTGTCCAATGATCAATTCAATTCTGACACTAACTACCTGGAGTTAGCTTCATACTCCACAGGTTTAAGGGTTTAGCCCCACAAGACTACCCTCACTTCAGGCACCAATTGTAAGTCCCAAGGCCACCAGTACTTTTGACTTTTCTCCCCCTTTTTCTCCCCTCTTTCGGAAAAAGAGGTAAGTAGAAATTGAGTAGTTAGAAAGAGAGCTAACTACTGTCAGCAGTTAAAGAAAGCTTATAATAAGTAACATACTCCTCTGAGGAGAGCACCTGTAGCAGAAAAAAGAGATGACTCTAAAGGCCCAAAGAAATAGCTATAAGCACAGAAGAATTTGACACAAGTCAACAAAAGAAGGACCAAGCTTACCTATTTCAAGCCAGGTTAAGAAAACAATTTATAGTTACAGCACTAAGAATAGTGAGGAAAGCTTTGTATTTATATTTCTTTAAATATTTCTTTATATGGTACATCCAATTTAAACACATTATTTAATCAGTATGTATGATTAGCTCATTAAAAATATTTTGGAGTGCCTACCATAGGGACAAATTGTAAAAGAGACCAAAAAGATTACTGGCTTTCCTGTCTAGCACACACTTCAAGGTTATCTCAGCCTGTCGTTGTATTTGGGCTATTTTACAACTAATTTATAGAAAACTGATAGTAATGCAAATGATTCTTGTTCATGGAAATGCTAATTGTATCTGGTGGAATGCAATCAATTATTTCTCTTTGGATATTGACTAGTGTCCACAGTTTTGCATCTATTTGTAAGTTCTTTTCAGGTCTTGATGCCTATACATTTGTCTGTTCCTCAGATTCTCTTTTGAACCCATTGTACCATCTATTGCTTCCCTTATTATTTAAAAATAAAAACCATCTTTTATCTCCACTGTGTCAGGGAGTGTTGTAGGTTTGGGGATAAAGCCCTAAAGAAGATAGAGTTCGTTCCTTCATGGAGCTTATAGTTTTATCACATTTGTTGTCTTAATAAAAACTTCTAAGGTTTTGGAAAATTTGAGTTTAAAAAAAGATAATGTATCTCTCTATTTGATTTATGGTGGCATGTCATGTGACTAGACACCTAATAAGTAAATATCAACCCAACTTTCAACTCATTTAACAATTAAAGTTTATGGATCTTTCATAATTGGCCCAAAAAATTCTAACTCCCAGATACTTCCCAGAAAGTATAATTTTCATTCTGTTCTGGGCAATATATTCTCAAAAAGGTGGCTTTAATAAATAATATTTATGGAAGATTAGCTGAGTCGAGTTCATTTATAACTCTAAGTACCCTAAATTCGGGGCCAAGATTGGATTAAGCCAGGCCATCAGAGAGTTATGCAGATGTCATATGTTTCCCTCACACATGAAACTGCTTTACTGAATTATACTTTGGTGTTACGCCTTTGTTTACATCAACAGGTAAGAAATGAGAATTTATTTTTATATTCATTGGGCAGATGTTGAAGACGTTGTTTACAGTGTCACAGTGTCCACAAAACTGGTCAGCCTAGAGAAAGCTAAGATTCTCTTGAAGTGTTGTTTTAGTTTTATTTGAGGGCATGAAAAAATTTAATTAACTTTGTTTTCCTCTGTGCATTAATTTCTATGAAGCTTGGAGCAGTATTTCTGGCTTACATAGACCAATGTCCAGGGCATTTTGTCACAATTATTATGTGCTAATCTGATTGTTGATATTTTATTCATTATCCTCTTATTCCTCATCCCCTCAATTTCTTCACATACTTATTAAGTTGTATGAATAAACTATTATTTAATGAATATTTATAGCTGCCTCAAATCTATTTTTGGAACTGTATATCATATATATGTTATCATTGCTAATATTTATTGAGATTATTGCATGCTAGAAAATATGCTAAACATTTTATAAAAACTGTCTCATTTAATTCCCACTACAATCTTACAAGAATTTTATTTACTTCTATTTTGTAGATGAATAAACTGAGACTCAGAAATTGTCTAAGGTCACACAGCTGTTTAGGCCCAATAACTAGTAAACCCCTGATTTGGGATTTGATGGGTCTACCTAGCTCAGAACCTGTGTATACAACCACTTCATTAGGCTGCCTTTGTATAGATACATATTGTGTGTGTGTGTGTGTGTATAAAAACAAATAACTAATTTTTTTATTTAACCTAAATCTCTATGGAACCAAGTTGTTCAGATTGTGGTTCTTTCAGCCAAGAACTATTGTTGAAATTGTATCAGCTTGCTTTAATTATACAGAAGATTCACTGTGGAAATAAATATAATAACCTGCAAAATACCTAGGAAAATATCAAGTATATAATAGGCTCCCCATTTAGATACAAAAATTAATTCCTCTTTTTAAAAAAATCATCTTAAGAGTATTAGTGGCCAATGTTGCCAAACATCCGTCGTCATCTGGAATCCAAGACTCCCCATTCTTTCCCATGGGCAAGTATTGGCTAACCCGCCCTCCCCTTGTCTCCAGTGCCAATGACTTCAGCCCTCAGCAACTCTTAGGCAAGTCATTTAACCTATCAGCCTTAAGATTCCACATGTAGAATGTGGAAAATGTAAGTACTATACTGGGCTTTTATGGGGACCAAAACCAGCAATTATGTGAAAGAGTTTTATAACAAACGAAATTCTATCATCATTATTCATTAAAAATATTTTGCTTTTGTTAGAAATTATATGACTATCTGTAAGCATAAATGGCTTTATGTACGCAGTGAGTATAAGGAGGATTTCCCGACTGGAGGAGGTTATGACATTTGCTCCAGTAATTGCGGAAATAGTGTCACTCTCTGGGACTGTTTACAGCATCATCAATCACAAAGGTAGGGGTTATATGACGAGGTCTCAGTGTTCCTTGGAACTTACAACTGGGTCATCTGTATATTTTCTCCATTTTCTAACTCACTGCCTTTATCGACTTTTCAAGAGACTGGACATTCAATTCAACAGAACCCTGCTTTCCATGTATACATGTGCCAAAATAGCATTTATCATTAACAAGGAGGGACATTTTGATGATTGCCATCACAGATAAGGAGATATTTCCCACACAAAATAAAAGTACAGTGCTAGTAACTAACATTGACTTATTTTCAATCAATTCTATCAAGTATTTTTACCATGCTTTGTATTATTTGTTTACCTATCTATGCCCTCAGAATATCAAGGTTCTGAGATCAAGTTACTTCACTCTATTAATGTTTCCTCATTTGTGAAATCAATAAGTTGAATTAAAAGATACAGAAATTTCCTGCTAGCCTTGCTACTCTATTACTCTATGAACTTAATTGGGACAATGTACTACTTTTTCTGAGTTAAAAAAAAAAATACTGCTCCTATTTTTCTCCAATATACCAAAGTATGGTTTCAAGTTTGCCGCAGGCTCCATTAGGGGAAATTCTGTTACATAATGAGATATTCTCTCTTCCAACACAACCTGACAAAAAGCCAGAGAATGAAAAGCAAGAAGGTCTGCTCTGCCATTGCTTTATATTTAGACGAAATTCAAGTTTCAATTTCCTGAGAACACTAGATTTAACAGTGAAGCAGATCATTTATTTTCTCTCTGCTTGGAGGCTCTTTTTCACACCTTTGGCCTCAGATAATTTAAAATGTCTTTTCCAGATTGTGAAAAAGATGTCTTTTTTGGTTGGAGTGTGTCCTGGGGACCACATTTTCGAGCTACGTCTACCTGAAGAGCGTGACACTCTCTCCACTGCTCCAAGCCTCTCAGTTCTAAAATCTATCAGCAGCTTTAGAACCTGGAAAAAATAAGGTTTTATATGGCTATCCTATTCACACTCCATAAGCTTCTGACATCTACTTCTCTTCGAAATGGTTCCATGTTGATGACAGGAGAAAATGAATTTCAAGCTAATGCATTCAACCCGTACATTCATAAATCTCTTTTTCATATTTCAGAGTTATGTGTCCTATTAAAGTGTGAAATTTGAAGAAAGCTTCTTTCTTCTCGTAAGTGGAATTCTTCTTAAGAAGACAGATTGGCTGTGTATTGATTCAACAAATATTTAGTGAGTGTTCGATCTCTCTTGGGTCTTGTGCTAGGTGCTGGGGATGCAGAGATCAAAGAGACCCTCCTGGAGTTTCTAAGAGGTCACATTCTAGTGAAGGTCCAAGGTTAGTACATAGACATTCCAATACATTGTCATAAATGCTGCGACAGAGATAATACAGGACAGTTGGGAAGCACACAAAAAAGGCACTAGAACAGAAAAAGGCATAGAAGCTTCATAAAGAATGTGATCTCTGAGTTGGGTTTTGAGAGATGAGTAGGTGTTAGCCAGACAAAAGAAGAGGGGAAAGGAGCAAGGCAAGGAGAGAGCTACAGGCACAAAGGCACTGAAAGGGAGAACGAGAAGAACTTGCAAAATCACAAATAGCTCCTTTGAAAATTACGCTCCAAATTTCAAGTTGGGAGAAATGAGGCTGGAAAAGGAGAGTCCCCTCATGAGAGCAGAGAAAACGTCACCTAAACACAATACTACATATTAAAATAATGAGTTAAAAATTGACTGTATCACTTTTCTAAAGCTTGAATATTTTCTAATCCACTGAGTTTGGATAACATTTGGGGCTTTTAAAAAGTAAAAGTAAAAATTGAAACCTATTATCAGAAATAGTCATAGTGCACAAATTTAACCAAGTTCCTTGTAATTTGAATGTAAATTATGGAATTTTCCTTTAATGGTTCCAAATATTCCATTTGCTTTGGCACTATCTGGAGTAGGGCAGTGTTAACTGCCAAAGATTTGCCAGAATGTCTATCCAATGGCTCCCAATTTGTGTGCCTCCTCCCCTTCGCCAACCCCAGAATGAAATCTGTCCCTCCAGGCTATCTCTTGACCACTCACCCAGTCCTAGTCCCCATAAGTATCCTCATCTTGATAGGCTGGAGAAGCTCTAATAACTTGCCTAGCTCAAAAATTGTTTGTCAGTGATATCAAATAAATATCAACGTTATTGCATTTTATACCCAACTTTCACAATCATAACTAGTATCATATAGAAAAAGGAAGTTTTTGATTTTGTAAAGTGATACAAAAGTTTATATGTTAGAAAGTATAGATGGGAAGAAATGCAAAAATACTTTAAAAAGAAAAGTAATAGGTAATGATTTGTTTTCATAGGTATAAAGCCTTGCTATAGAGCTATTATAATTAAAATACTATCTTACTATCATAATAATAAGATCAATGAAGCTGAAAAGAAAGCTAAGATACAGATTTGAATAATATCATCAGGTCTCATCCTGGGTCTCTTTCTCTTCTCTAGACTTGACTCTGAGGTGATCTCATCCAGTCTGTGGTTTCAAGTATCATTTATATGCTGATGATTTCCAAGTTTTTATCCACTTAGGCATGGTCTTTCAGTTCTAGACTTGAATATCCACTTGCCTATGGTAGTAGTCAGAGTCCTCCAGAGAAACAGAACCAATAAGATATGAGGGGAGATATATAGAAAGAGATTTATTATGAGCGATTGGCTCACGTAATTATGGAGACTGAGGAATCCCACCATCTGCTGTCAGCAAGCTGGAGACCCAAGAAAGCTGGTGATGTAGTTCCAGTTCAAACCCAAAGGCCCAAGAACCAGAAGCGCCGACATCTATGGGCAAGAGAGGATGGATGTCTCAGCTCACGCAGATGGTAAATTTGTCCTTCCTCCATGTCTTTGTTCTATTCAGTCCCTCAGTGGATGGGTTGATGCCCACCTGCATTGGTGAGGGCAATCTTCTTTACTCAGTCTGCTGATTCAAATGTGAATATCTTCTGGAAACACCCTTACAAACACACCCAGAAATAAAGTTTTACCACCTATCTTGGTATCTCTTAGCCTAGTCAAGTGGACACATGAAATTAACCATCACATTTATATAACAACCTCGTTGATTTTTTGAAACTCTATTTTTCCCCCAAGCTATTCTTCTATTCCTCCCCCTCTCAATAAATGCCACTCACAATTCACAGTTCTAAAAATAAAAAGCGGAGAATTATCCTTGACTCCTTTTTTTCCCTCACATCCAATTCTACAATAAATCTTATTGGTTCTACCTTCAAAATATATCTCTATCTCATTGCTAAAATAATACTCTAAACTATGAACCTGGCCTTGACTATGGCAAAGGCTCCCCAACTGATTTCACTGCATCTACTCCTGTCTTCCTCCAATCAGTTCTCCACTCCCAGCGATGTTGTTACAAAATAAATCAGATCGTGTCACTCCCAACTTCAAACTCTCGATGATGTCTCATTTCAAGTAGATAAAATCCAGTCTTCACCATGCCCTACAAAGCACTGCATGATTCAGCCCCACCTGAACAGCAGAAATGCTATTAAAATATCATTTAAATAAATTGGAAATTTTAGCCCAGTTATCTCATTTCTACTGCTTGCATTATTGATAGAGTATAAACGGGGCTCATGATCTCAATTAGGAATACAAGCACAGGGAAACAAACACATACCTCTCTTCTTGCTAGGGCAGGCCCATCTCTGTTGAGTAGTTTTGCTATGAGTAAGTGACATTTTACCATGCAATGCAAGCCATGTCAATCAGCCCTGAGAACAAAAGAAATCTGAAGCCATTTCTTCAATTATTGCCAAATTTCACAAACTATGTAACTTGGTCAATTTTTATAAAATACAGAATATTTTGTTGAAAGAAATAGAAACTCTCAAACCACCTTTATTGAAAACATACTAGAAAAATGTAACAGAACCCACATGTAAGAAGTAACCCCAATTCCAGTGGAAAAAGGAAAGTCACCTGGTATTTTTCTTAATCTGCCCTCAGTCTCTATCTATGGAGCATCTCATTGGTGCTTCTCTCTGCACCTTTGCTCAATTCACTTCTTTGCAGATTGACTTTCTCTGCCAAGTTGTCAATTTCTGATGCACCATAACTTTGTCTCTTATTGGTATTTTATTTGCATGAAACTAATTGCACATAGTTTTAAGATTGGCTCCTTAACCTGATTGACATATTTATAATTTATTAATAAAGCTATTCTTAACATTTTAGCTTTAATCCTAACCCTTATGTTAACTCTAAAGTTTGTCAAATAGTTAATGATCTGTCTTATTTGAGGATATCAAATAAAACCCTTTGATAAACAACTATCTGTGTGTTCATTTGTTTGTTGGGTAATTCATTCCTTAAACAAGTATTCAATGAATACCAATGTGTATCAGGCACTTTTTAAAATCCTAAAAATACTACCATGAATGAATCAAAGTCCCGGTACTTTGAGGATTCTAAGTAAATAGGGTGACAAAAAAATGACCACGTTAATTAAAAAAAATAATTTAATCAATGTTTTTATATTTGTTAAATTTAGTAAATTAATTAGTAAGCACATCCACATATAAATAATTTAATTTCAGCAAGTGATAGAAAACGAAGTGTGTAGGATGGAGGGCATTGGCTACTTCAGCTAGGCAGATTTAGGAAGGCCTCACTGAGGAGGTAAATTTTCATCTACAGCCTAGATGATGAGCAAGAACTACACAAGGAACTGGAGTGGGGCGGGGGGTGGCAAATTAGATTTTCTGAAAAACCTGCCAACAAAAAACACCTAGAAATGCTGGGTAAAATATCAGAAAATATTTTAATTGCAAAATTGAGTTTCAAAAGTCTAAAGGAACTCCTCAGAGGCTGAAAACAAGAGGGATACATAACAGCTGAATCTATCCCTTGAGGATATCTGATAAAAGGGACCTAGAGCCCTGAGTTTTATTGGCTCCATGGGGTGAGAAAAAAAGGCCCCTTTAAGTTGTGTGGTTGGAACTGAGTTCTCAATATAAAGCTGGAAACATTGAAAGGCCTCAGTGAAAAAAAATATTCCTGCTTGAAGAAGGAGATAAAAACATAGTTTGTCTCTTTTGGTAACTGTTTGGATAGAAGGAAATATCTGTGGTCATATATAAAACACTGCATCCGACAATGAAGGGATAAACCACTGCTCTCACGCGTGGGTGAGACATTTATGAATACTGACTACACTCTTAGACATATCACAGTCAAACTGGTGAAAGTCAAAGATTAAAGGGAAAAAATATTTTAAAAATCCAGAGGGAAAAATAAAAGACCCATTATGAAGAGGGAAACAATTGTAAGAATCTAAGTATACTTTTCTTCAAAAATAATGGAGGCCAGAAAACTACGGAATGACATCTTTAATGTCCTGGAGAAAAAACTAGGATTCTACATCTACTGAAGCTCTCATGCAAAAACAAATATGAATTAAAGACATTTTCAAGTGAACAAAAGCTGAGAGAATTTGTTGCCAGCAGAACTGCCTATAGAAACATGCTAAGGCAAATCCTGCACACTGAAGGGAAGTGTTCCAAGATACCCTCTATTTTCTTCTCAGCAACGGGTTCTAGTCCTTCACTACTTCCCCACCCAAGGATGAGCCCTTGAGAATGGTTTCTTTCCACCTACTACTACTCACCTCCCACCCTCACCAACACAGAATACATTATCAGTTCAGCGTGTTGTGATCCAATTAGTCATTACATGTCCCCGAATACATTGTGGCTTCTACTCCAAGAATACTTATTTAGCATTTCTATTGCATACACTCTGTTACTCTAACACTGTCTTTTTAGGGTTAACTTTTAGGGTTTAGTGCAGATGCATTCCTCTCCATTAGAGATCTCTGTTGTGCTTGATCTGTCGTTCAGTCAGAGCCTTGCTATGACTATTTTCTTTGTGAGGAAGGGTAAATAGGTAATATCCCCTCTGATTCTTTACTCACTCAGTAATATCTTTCTTTCATCATAACAGAGGACTTAAATTTGGAGTGACTTCAGCATTGCTCATCCCAATCACTTCTTCTCTGTTGTATATTGACGTTATTTCACTGTTGACTAGCTCTCAGCTATTTTGACTTTTTACTTTTATAAATTATTTTTCTAATAGAAGCTTGTAAAATTTTCTTTTTAAATTTAGAAATACAATAATTTTACCAGATATATGTCTAGGCGTCTGTCCCTTTTCATTATTTTATCTGGGATTAAGAGAGCTTCATCAATCTACCAAATTAGGTCAACATCGCCAAGAAATTTTTTTTCTACTATTTGGAACTTCAGATATTCATAATAAATTCAAAAAACTCCCAACAATATGTTATACTTTAAATATTCCTCATTCACTTTATGTAAAACACTGACTAGATTCAGTAGAGATGCTAACAGATATAAAAATTCAAAAGGGATTAGCCCTTTTTACATAATGATTTCATAAAGAACACATCAAATAAAATTTCCCTAGCACAAACATGTTACAAAGTATTCTAAAGCTGCATGATGATTCTAAAATTAATAATTTGACCTCCATGGCAATGGTAATAAGGAATAATGAATATGCTAAATTCTATGCAAAAGCTTTCATGAGCCATAATAAAACTCCACTTGAATTATAAATAATTGTGTTTTAAAAGAAAGTAAATGATAAAGAAAAAGAAAGACCTAGTATAATTCAGATGGAAAGGAAATTGATTAACATGATAATATTCTGCTGAAAGAGTGTTTGGGTATAACTTAATTAGATATATACTTTTTTCTGAAATTGATCTCATTAAGAACCACATGACTTAAATGAGAGAGGTTCACTGGACTCTATAGTTTCATTCCTCAGCTACCATCTGCCTCCCATCCTCATCTCCAGGGCATTTATTAAAGTTCTTGGCACTTGTCATTCTGTCAAAGATTCCCCAAAATGCTGCCAAGGACAGAGGGAGAGAATTTTGTATACTCCAATTACAGGCAGAATTGAGATGTAAGCAAAATCTACTTTGAATTCCCCAAACTATTCATTTTTGTATTAGTTACCCTTCCCTTTAGGCACATAGGCCTCTTATTCTCTCTATTTCAAAGGAAAGAAATATACACTCCCAAGAAATAATATGACATCACGGATTTACAGTCAACTCTGGTTTTTAGGCTAAGGACATTTCAGACATCAGCAAGTAAAAGAAAGAGTACATATTTTAAGTACTCAGAAAAATTTTACCTGTGTAACAGATAGAAATAACACCAAAGTGGGCCACTTCTGATTGCATGGAACTCTGCTCCATTCTTCCGCATATAAGATGGATAGGATTATTATTGGATAGAAATTCTACATACATTCATTTACTCCCCCTAAATTTTTTGAATGATCAGTATGAGTCAGGCTCTGCGTTAGGCACTCAGGCTATAACTAAACTGATATTCATGCCATACATAATCCATCTACAGAACTGACACACACATTTACTTGGATATTTTTTCCTTTCCTCATCCCAAAGGAACTAAAGGCTCTTAGAATGGATATAAGCCTTGAGAGTTCAGAAAAAAGAGCAGACACAGGGGACAAAAGCCCAGGAAGAGAGTTGTTAGGTTATTGGGGCCCAAGGTGCAATGGTGTGGGAGTAGCAGCAAGAACCTTGCATGGTCCAAAAGAGAAGTTAGTCCAGGTCAGAGCTGGAAGATAAAGGCTAATCAAGTGGTGTGAAAGAGAGTCTAAGGGAGAGGTGCCGGGTCTGAAGCTGTGGTTGACAATGGTGACTCACATGTTGACCTCACATAGGCAGAGCCTAAGGTATAGAGTAGGATTTTAAAATTGCACAGATCCAACTGGACAGTAGACTTGTCTGATACTGAGAAACAGAACTGACACTGAACAAGCCCAGAGTAATCCTCCAATAGGCTGAGGCAGGAGGAAATGACCACTACTTTTTGGATAGATAGAATTTGTTAGCTCTGTGGCAGTACATGGGAAATGCATGCCCTAGTAACTAGTTCCAGGTAACAAAGAAATCCATTGCAGCAAATTCTACCACGCATACATTAAGTCATAGCACTTACAATCTAAAGACCTGAGCATATCCTAAGGTAATGATTAGAGTGAGAGACTGTAGTTTCAGTGATTATTATAAGGATGAGCTGCCTACAGCAATTAGAGGGCTTTATAAGCTAGTCCAATTGTACTGCGTTTAATTCTCAGTCATTTGGTAACTTCTTGAACCAGGCATCATGGTAGACACTGACTGGGAATTCATATATGAACAAGATGCTATTTTCATCCTCGTTATCTCCTTTTGAAGCAGTATGGCATTAAGAACATGAACTTGGGATCAGCCAGTTTCCAAATTTGAGTTCCACTTCTTCTGGGTAGCCATGGGAGAGTTACCGAATCAATTCTTAGTTTCCTCATATGTCAAAGGAAGATAATAATGTCCAGATAATAGGGTTGTTAACAAAGGTCAAATATAGCAAAGGATGGGTCCAGCCCCACGGCCTAGTGGTTAAGTTGGGCATGCTCCACTTTGGCGGCTTGGGTTCAGCTCCTGGGTACAAATCTACACCACTTGTCACAGCCCGGCTGTGGTAGTGACTCACATACAAAATAGAGGAAGATTGTCATTGTCACAGATGTTAGCTCAGGGCCAATCTTCCTCAGCAAAAAAAGACAGAAAGAAAGAAAATACTGCAAAAGATGTAATACCCAGCACATGCTCAATAATCATTAGCTGCTATTATTTTCCTTTAATATTTTGTGGACAAGAACACACAATTGCTGAGAACCCTGTTACCCCTGACACTTTTTGAAGAAATACTACTACTGGAGCATTCATGAGCCGTGCTCATATTCCGGAATTTCTCAGAGCATTCCTAACCAGGGAAGTTGGCTACTTAGACATGATAAATGTAAAAATCAATGAAACGTGAATAGATGAAGGATAGGATTGTTAACATGCCGGATGCCTCCTAAAAATCCAGAAGTAAGGCACAAAACCCAGAAGTGTGAAGCTCCCAGGTATAGAGACACTGAAGGGAACCAGGAAGAAGCAGGGAGAAATCCAGATGGAAGATACTTCAGGTGAGCTTCTCTGTCACTTGACAAGGTTCCAGGAGTGAGGGACAAGGCTGCCAGAGAGAATGAACCACTGGGTTCAAATTAGACTGAAAAATAAATGGCAGGGTGTGGTGAATCTGGGCTAGGAATACAAAGTCTAGCGTCAACTAGGGATAGCAAACCTGGGGTTTCCATGCACTGTCAGACACAGTGGCAAATCAGTGAGGACTGCCAATTCCAGTGGGAGGAGAAAGATATGAATAAAGTCTAAATTAGAACAAAATAGGATTTGACCACAGTTCTGGTCAGACTGAGGTAATTTGCTGGGGTTGTCAAAGGTGTGGGCTCTTTCTAAGGGTCTGAGTCTTCGGGGAGGATCTCCTCAAGAAGGAGCATGTCATGTCCAAGACAGTGCTATTTAAGATCTTCCTGAAGCACAGTCTAGAAGTCACTGGTAATTAAAAAAAAAAAAAAAAGATGTATTCGATCAGTTTAGCCTCAGCTAAAAACAGTAAGGACCTAAGGTGACAGGATGCTAACCAGTTCTAGGTTTAGGTTGATGAGAAAAAAATCAAAATGCCTTTCCCTTACACATTGTTACAAATCCAAAAGATGGGTCCAAAAAAGTTATCCTTTGAAGTCTGAAGTTAATCTGTGTAGCAATGCAAATGAAAAGAATTTAATAATGAAAATCTGCGACCAATGCATAGCATTTCACCTCATGGGAACAAAAGATTTAAACACTGTGTACTTAGTACTTGGAAGCAAAAGCTCATGTAGATAGCTGATTAAAATAGAAACATATTCATACAAGTTCGTATCATTCCAATAATGTAGAAAGGCAATTAGAATGGGAAATGATGCCAGTGAAGGCAACCCTACCATATGAAGAGAAATCTTTCTCAAGTAAATCACTCAACAAATGCAGTTTTGGACTTTTGGGGCCTACTGCAGTGAGGAATAATGGAATTAACAAGTGACATGGAAAGAGGGTCAGGTAAATATGGGCCATGTATGTAATTCTAAATCTTACTTCTCTAGGAATTTTGTAAAAGCTCCATTAGTCAACCAAAAAAACTAAAGAAATCAGCATGGCTTTAGAACCCTGCTTGTGGGTCAACTTTTGCCCATCAAAACAGTAACCTCTTTAAAATTAAACCTCAGCTACAGTAAAAGAAAAGGTCTTTAAAATTTGTACCATGTTGTAAGCAATTTGTTTTAAATCAGAGACAATGATCCTTAATCTCTGAGTAGAAGCATTTCACACTGTTGGCTTAATTTGCTTGAACAAGTCTGATCCGTCATAATTTACCAGCGGTGTATGGGTCTGGGGAAAAGGGAAAAGGACCTGGACACTTTTTACGCTATTGCTGCTGATAGGGTGATAAAGAGGGCTTTCTTTCCATCCTTTCTTGTGGCTGATGATAACCAGAACTAATGTGCAAATAGCTAGAGAGCCCAGGATAATGGAGATCTATCAAACATGTGGAGACCCTGTGAGGACAAAATTCATAGAACAACTAAGGAAATGAGTTTACTCAGGCTATTGCAACAAGGAGGATGCTCATTAATGAGAAAAAAAACTCGGGGAGGGCCTGCAGTTTTACAGAGGCAGGTAAATGAGAGAGTCATCAGTGAGTCATGGGATTCATGAAAAAGGATGGATATGGGTCCCATCTAAGTCACTGAGGAAGAGTGGAAGTGAGTCTTATCTTATGTGAGGGCGGAGTGGTACTTTCAAGTCAGCCATTTCTCAGAACACACAAGGGTGGGAGCACAGGGCTCAGAAAAAGTTCAACATTGTCATATCTTTTTATTCTTTTTTAAAAATTCAATTGTTAGTTGGTTTAAAGAGCTATTTTATTTTACATACTGCCACATTATTCTTGTTTATACATTGAAGTAAATTGAAATAATAAGTGGTACTGCAAGTAGTACAAGTAGTAAACTTAGAAACTGTGATGGAAGCACATTTCAAATTTATAGTTAAAAACAAATAAGAAAACGAAGCAAGCTCTTTCAAAACATACATTTGAGGGGCTGGCCCCGTGGCCGAGCGGTTAAGTTTGAGCGCTCCGCTGCAGGCGGTCCAGTGTTTCGTTGGTTCGAATCCTGGGCGCGGACGTGACACTGCTCATCGAACCACGCTGAGGCAGCGTCCCACATGCCACAACTAGAAGGACCCACAACAAAGAATATACAGCTATGTCCCGGGGGGCTTTGGGGAGAAAAAGGAAAAAATAAAATCTTTAAAAAAAAAAACAAAAACATACATTTGAATTCTACAATATTTGTTTTTTGCAGATGTCTAAAATCAAAGTACTAGAGTAACAAAACTAACATGTTTTTCTGTGAACTGACTACAGAATCCTTCGATCTGTTTCTTTTGTTTTCTTTCTTTGAGGAAGATTAGCCCTGAGCTAACATCTGCCACCAATCCTCTTTTTGCTGAGGAAGATTGGCCCTGAGCTAATGTCCATGCCCATCTTCCTCTAATTTTTATGTGGGACGCCTGCCACGGCATGGCTTGATAAGCGATGCATGGGTCCACACCCCAGATTCAAAGCTGTGAACCCTGGGCCACCAAAGCAGAGCACAAATTTAACCGCTGTGCCACCAGGCCAGCCCCTTGGATCTGTTTTTTGCACAATGGTACTTTCACTATTTTTTGTTATGGAAACTTTCAAACACACACAAAGTCAACACAATAGCATGATGAACACTCATGTACCACAACCCAACTTCTGTGATTGTCATTATTCTACCATTCGTATTTCATCTATTTTTCCGGAGTTTCTTTACTCAAGTATTTTAAAGCAAAACCCAAACATCGTATTATTTAACCAAAATTACTTCAGGTGTGGATATTTAACCGACAATAACTTCTTTTTAAACAAAACGACAATATCATCAAAACCTAAAAAAAAACCAATTCCGTAATATTTTACAGTGTTCAGTCTGTGCAATTTTCCTCTTTACCTCAAGATTTATTGGCTTATTCAAATCAGGATCCAAACAAGCGCCATACATTGCATTTGGTTGCAATGTCTCTTTAAGTCTCTTTTCATCTCTAACATCTCTCTTTCCCATTTTAATGCCATATATTTTGTTGAATAATCTGTCTTATTTTGTCAGAGAATTTCCACACTCTAAATTTGACTAGTAGTATCCTTAGGGTTTCTTTTAACGTGATTTAGAATCTTGATTAAATTCAGATTCAAGTTTTTTGGCAGGAATAAGTATCAACTTTTTGTTCAAAATAAACCCTATTAGGGTTGTCAATATACTAAAAACATTTTTTAGGTGGATCAAAGTTCCTGAAGCACGGGTGGACCTCTTGGAGCTCCACTCATATGGTCTCTCTATTTCTCAGCATTCAAAATGATCCCTAAGGAACAACCTTGAAATTCTAGGTTTCTGTCCACAGAGAAAAGTATGAAAACCCACAGGGCTAGAGGATCTCTAAAATACCTTCCTTAGTTTGACATAAAAGGAACTAAACTGAGAGAGATGCTCAAAACCTCCCTCATAGAAATGGCGTCCACACTCACTTCTAGAGCGCTGCCTTGTTAAACCAGACCTTCTATCTCCAAGACAGTCTTCAACCCTCACCCCATTTCAATTACTGGCGTGTAAATCTTTAGATATTCTCTATTTCCCACTGACAAATTTACTCTTTTCAAATATAGAAACCCTTAGGTTTACTCTTTAACCTTGGATCCAAAAATGACTTCCAACTTCCAGACATTATCAGATTCTGAAGCGATAAATGTACATCTTGATGAAGGCCAAGCAATATTTCTGGTTTTGGTGAGAGCGTATTAGGGGTCTTCGGATAGGCTTCTCCTTGCTGCAAGGAGAAGGTTGCAACAGAAGGCAAGAATAAGAAGGAAGGAAGAAAGTAAAAACAAATTACAAAGCCTTCACAGTTTAGCCAAAGGTTGGCCATGTCTATGTCTTCACTTAATAGTTAGTTTAAGGTCTGTGAGGCAAGACCATCAAATAAGCATACTGTTCTTTTTCTGGGATTCACACATTACCTACGAGAAAAAATGGGAACATATATCCCTTTCAATTTATCATCTAGTCACATCTCTCCCCTTGGCATCTGCACTTTTTTTCTGAATAATTTTTATTCCTTTTCTGTGCTTGTATATCAATTTAGATGACACTGGCATGACTTTGCATACTAGCAGGATCATTATCAGTTCCTGGTCATTTTTGTTTGTTTTTTATATTTTATTCATTTCCTACAGAAAGACTATAACATCTAAATCATTCATTAGTTTTGGTAGCAAACTAAATCTTTGCTTTCTACGTAATTTTTCTGAGTTGTTTAGATTCTGATTGCCTTTATTCATTAAGACAAATAGAGCGTGGTACAGGAGGCTTCTTGCTAATAGCTAATAAAGCTAAATTTTATATGTGCAGAATGAATCTCAGGGCCAGGGTAGATGTTATGGTTATAATCATTATTTGTCTTGGGTTTTAAACAGGGAACATTGCTAGTTAACTTACCAGGAAGCAGAACAAATAGCTGGTCAACATCTCCCTGATTTTTGACATTTAGTGGTTCGTACATCTTGTTTGTTGAACTGAACTGATTCACTTAGCTCTAATGGCTGTTTTCAAGGTTAAATTCATTTTAAGCCTTCAGCTATGAAAATGGAGGAAGTAAATAAATGCTCACAGAATGGTGGGCTTTTAATATGAACATGGTGAAGAATGAGGTGCCCATTTGACTTGGTACATAAAGGAATCATAATG
Source organism: Equus quagga (assembly GCF_021613505.1). Lineage (NCBI taxonomy): Eukaryota > Metazoa > Chordata > Mammalia > Perissodactyla > Equidae > Equus > Equus quagga. The sequence goes on from NC_060275.1 coordinate 87,842,721, forward strand.
TTGAACCCAGTTTGAAGATTACTTGACTTACTGAGTGGGCAATAAGCAGGGACAGTCTCCGCCACTATTTGACCAAACCTACACAAGCAATAGATTGCAATATGGATAGGCTCCAACAATCTTACTATATTGGACTAGTTTGTTTAACAACCAATTCAACGATAGCATTCAAATTATAATGTTAAAACAACTAAATCTTTCCGAATTATTTCTACCTATTGAGAGAGTGGAATGACGGTATCCAAACATAAGAAACAAATTTGCTTGTGCTGGAGAGGGCATATAAAATTTTGAAATAAAGATTCTTATCTTTAAAGTGAAGGCAAGATGTATAAGGAAATTTTAAAGGGAGCTGAACTTTTGAGATATACTCTAATATTGAAACTTTTCATGTGCTACTTTGTAATTCACATTTTTAATAATAGCATCATTGAGATATAATTCACATGCCATACAGCGTATGCATTTAAAGTGTATAATTCAATGTATTTAGTATATGCTCAAACACAGGGTTGAGCAAACATCACCATAATGTAAATTTAGCACATTTTGTCCCTCCCAAAAGGAACCACATCCCCATTAGCAGTAACTCCCCATTCCTCCCTCCCCTCAGCCTCTAGCAACCACTAATCTTTCTATCTATAGATGTGCTTATTCTGGATAATTTATTTAAAAAATTATAAAAATTAAATCACATAATATGGGGTCATTTGTGACTAGCTGTTTTCATTTAACATGATGTTTTCAAGGTCCATTCATGTTGTAGCATGAATCAATACTTCATTCCTTTTTATTGCCAAATGATATTCTGTTATAAAGATCTAATATATTCTGTTTATCCATTCATCAGCTGATGAGAATTTGGGTTATCCCTTTTTGGCCAGTAAGCATAAATCTGCTATGAATAGCTATGAAAAGCCATGTACATGCTTTGTTTGGTTTTGTTTTCCAGCTTTATTGAGGTATAACTGACAATAAAGTGTGTGTATAAGATGTATAACGTGATTTGATAAATGAATGCACGGTAAAATAATTACCATAATCAAGATAATTAACACCTCCATCACCTCATATAGTTACCACTGTGCATTTGAGTATGTTGAAAACAATTAAGATCTACTCTCTCAGCAAATTTCAAGCATCCAAGAGAGTATTGTTAACTATCGTCCCCATGCTGTACATTAGGTCCCCAGAACTTGTTCATCTTACAGCTGAGAGTTTCTTTAGTGACTTGGCTGAACTCTTCCTGTGAAGTCTATTTTCTCCACTGGGTGCAGCCTCTGTTGCCCGTACTCAGATATTTTCCTTTTGTTTTATCTTTTATCTTGGTCTCCCAGGGGTCATCCCTAGGTCAGAGGTGTGTTCAAGTTCCCAGTTTGATTTTTACCCTTTTACCACAGAATGTGTTGTTGCCTGGAGCCTGCTGTCACAACTCAGGGAGTTTACCTTGCTCACCAGTGTTTACCAGGGACCAGGAGTTTAGTGATCCCTGTCCGGTAGCTCCTGAGAAAGAACGGCGCACAGTCTTCCAAACTGCCAGGGATGAGCGTGATTTGGATCTTGAGCCTGGCTTCTTAGTTCAGCTGCATCAGATCAGCTTACTGTCCAGTGTTGGGTCAGAGGTTACATTTAAGCACCTTTTGCCAAGAGGTTTCCTCCTTTGTTAACATCTGTTTGTGGCTCTGGGAATGTTAGCTTATCTGCCCCACATTGTGCTCTGCTTGCTCCTGAGTGGGTGAAGCCTAGGGTACACACCCAGCCTCCCCAAACCCCATGGTTGGCAGTTGTTATGGGCTGAGTATTTAGGGGGCTATGTCTCCTCAAATTCATGTGTAGAAGCTTTCCCTCAGTAGCTCAAAATGTGACTATATTTGGAGATATGACCTTTAAAGAAATAATTAAGGTTAAATGAGTTGTTAGGATGGGCCCTAATCCAGAATGACTGGTATCCTCCTCTGGTTTTGTTTAGTAAGCTTCTAGCTGCTGTGACATTTTGCTCATATCATGGACCTATCACCCTCCTCTTAATCGCTCTTCACCAATATCTCCATTGTTTTTTGTTTTTTCGTATGTTTTGCGGAGGAAGATTCACCTTGAGCTAACATATGTTGCCAGTCTTCCTCCTTTTGCTTGAGGAGGATTTGCCCTGAGCTAACATCTATGCCAATCTTCCTCTATTTTTTATATGTGGGTCACCACCACAGCATGGCCACCAAGTGGTATAGGTTCATGCTTGGGAACTATGCCCAGGAACTGAACCTGGGCAGCAGAAGCAGAGCACACCAAACCTACACATTAGGCCAGTGGGCCGGCCCCAATCTTCATTGTTTTTGACAAAACTCTCAGTTCCTCAGGCTCTGTTCCAAGTAAAGTCATTCCTCTCAGGCAGAGTTTTGGAGCTCTTCATCCATACTTATTCCCGCCTCTCCCCAGGGCAGAACTCCTGTGCCACTGCGCCAGAGCTGGGGGAGAGGACCTGCTTTTCCCAGAGTAAGATCCCTACTATACAAGAAGGTGTTGGGGAGTGGCCTCCCCTGTTCTTCTTGTCTTTCCCTCCTGGCATGGCACCTCTACCTATGAGTGACTAGGGTAATCAGGGTCCCAGGATTCTCAGCCTGCCATGCCTGGAGTAGAGCTTCCACCCTACAGTTGAGAGCGGGGTTGGAGTGAGACTAGATCCTTTCAGTTGCACCTGTGTGGAATAGAGTTTCTGCAGCACAGGCCAGGGGGAAGGATAAACACTGGCAGCCTCCCTCACCCCAGGTGAAACCAGAGTCCCAGGTGAGAGCCAAGAGCAGAGAACCTCTGTCTTCTCAGCTGCACCCGGAGTGCAGCGTCCAGGGAAGACCAATCAAATCACAGTGCCGGGGGAACGGGTGGGATAAGGGAGTAGGTCATGGCTCAAATTCCACAGAACCTTGCTGTACTTACCAAGAATTAATAGATTTTCTTGAATGAATGTTTCTCCCTTTGCTGTATTTCTTTAGGACAATTGTCAGAGACTCTAAATGATTGTATTTTATAATGTTCAACAGTTAAATTGTTGCTTTTCTGGTTAGAGGTTCTGCCAAGCTCCCAACTCCACCATTCCAGAAGCTCCATCTCAGCCGTTCACTCTTGGGCCTTAACTCCAAGAGTAAACATTTTGAGACTGATACTCCCTTTAAGTGCTGGAGCCCAATTTAAATGTCTTCATGAAATGTAAAAGTGAGTGATTTGAGATATATCATAACTGTACAGTCACAAGGAGGGGATTTGCTACACTCTGGTCAAAAATAGCTAACACTTGGGGCCAGCCTGGTGGCGTAGTGATTAAGTTCACACATTCCACTTCCGTGACCCAGGTTTCACAGGTTCACATCCCAGTTGCAGACCTGTGCACCACTCATCAAGCCGTGCTGTGGTGGCGTCCCACGTACAAAATAGAGGAAGGTTGCCACAGATGTTAGCTCAGTGACAATCTTCCTCAAGCAAAAAGAGGAAGAGGCAACAGAAGTTAGCTCAGGGACAACCTTCCATACAAAAAAAAATAGCTAACACTTATATGGTCTTTAATATGTGCCAGGCATTATTCTAAGTGTTTGCATATATTCATTATATTTAATTATCACAATAACCCAGGAGGCAGGCATTATTTTTAAATAATTATCCCATTTTTATATATGGGAAAAATGAGGTACAGAGAGATTAAGGAATTTACCTGATGTTACATAGCTAGTACCTGGAACAGCTGGGATTTGAACCCTACTGGTTCAAGTTCAGACCATCCTAAACTGCCTCTGTCTTTCAAGATTTCAAGCTGTAGTATCTCCAAGTCAATATAACTTATTTTTCTTTATAAAGAAATGATTTGTTGAAAATTTGGGAATTCTAAGTTAGATAGCTTTTGCTATATTTCAGATATTTTCTAGAAAATCTGATATTATATCAAACTAATTCACATAAAAATAATAGTGTAATGTAAAAGAGATTTTGCTTCTTACAAGAATAATCTATGGGATTTATAGACAATCTACAATTCTAATAAAATTCAGAGAAAACTGGCTGTGGCTTTTAGTTCAGAATATTCATTTAGAAAGGTCCTAATTACATGGGTCAATGCTTTGTAGCTGGCAGTCTTGTGTTATATATAGTCATTTCTTTAATAGCCATTGTCCTGTAAGTCATCATTGGATGAGTTTGATGGCAGGGGAAGTGGCATGGTCTCAAAGCAAACATTAGCTGCCACTTCCTACTCTTAAATTAACTTACCTGTATCTCTTTGAAAGATTCTTTCCAAAACTCCTATCCCATAACTTACCTTTTCTAATTCATAGAGAAAATGAAACACATAAGAGAAACTCAGTCAATGTTTTGACACCAAATCTTCAAAGTCAACAGAATACTTTTCCATTCTTTCTGTCTTCCATCCTCTCTTGCCTTCCTCCTTCCTGTCTGTGCTCCCATCTACCCATCTGTATTGTGTATTTCAGCTCATTTCCAGTGATAGCTCCCAATTACTTACCCCTCTCAATTATCTGCAAACTCTCCCTCTATTCTGGCTCTTTCTCTTCAGTATTTATGGAGGCACAGATCAGTGATTCTTTACTTTTGTGTACACCAAAGTCACCGAAATAGTCAGGCCATACCTAGGAACAATTTAAATCTCTAGGATTTTTTTAGAAAGCTCCCTAAGTGATTTTAATGTCCACCTGAGGTTGAGAACAAATGCACAAGAATCACCATCTTAACACACACACACACACACACACACCTACTATAAACAAAAATGACAATTACAATGATAAAAAATGATAAATCAAAGAAACTTTTTAGCCCATATCTCCCTTAAGATCTGGACCCATTTTTCTTTCCCTTCACAACTGAGGAAGATGTTAGTGGATCTCTTTTACCTTGCCAGTGCACTCTTCCCATAGCTTTTCTGAGTTTTGTCTTCAACCAGTTCACAGCTGCCTCCTTCAGAGAACTACCCTCAGACAAACAGGAGCCACATCATTTTCTTACTTCTTGAGCATTTCTCATTCTACTGCAATCTTTATTCTACCTGCTAACACCCGGCAGTCATAAGTGCCAGGTGAATTGTCCTAAAGATAAAAGAACAGAGAAAAACAGTGAGGAATTTTCCGCCGGTCTGGGGGACATTCTACCCAATTGAGTCCTGGAGCCATTCTCCCAAGAAGGGGTTCCCATATTCAACCAAAGGTTAGAGTTTGGTACTTTCCTTGAACTGGAGTCCCAATTGGGACTTTTCCCACAGTTTTTTCTCGGCAATGGCACGCTTATGACCTTTCCCCTCCTTTTTTTTTCTTCAGTCTTAGTAATTAGTGATGGGCTAGACAGTAGTTCCTGGAGAGGGGAGATGATAATCCTTTTTGAAATAAAGGAACTGGGTGGAATCTGAACTACCTCTAGAGCTGTATTTCCAGTCTTGCAAGGATTTTCCAAGGACAGTTGGAAGTTACTGGGTTTTAACTCAATGACATTCTAGATTGACCTACCTGTCCAACTACATCACAAAGGCACAGAGAAACTCCTCAAGTTTTCTCCAAGCTGGAGTTTCTGGGGCATAAACCATCCAATTGAAAGTGTTTCCAACTAGTTAAAATGCACCCAGGGGTGAGTCACTGGGTTAAGGCATTCCTCATGGCGGTAAGGCTGGTGTCCAACTGACAAGGCCAGAGAAAGAGTGCAAAGGCGCCTGACTGCAGGCATCAACATAGTTATAAGATCTAGTCAAATCCCACTTAGCCCAGGGCACTTAGTCTCTGAGCCAGGCAGGGAAGCAGGAGGCAAAGGCCTGGAGAACAAAGGAAAAGAGATCAGGCCTCACCCTCATGGCTTCTTCCCCAAGGGTTATCGAGATAGAGGTCACACAGCAGTTCCCGTGCCGGGGCACACAACACCATCAGGACAGTTCATAGAATAAATCACAGTTCTCCTATCCTCATAACCAACTCAGTAGGCACCTAAATGCTTAATGAGTCAATTGCCAAGAGAGGGCTCCCCACATGGTTGCCAGGGTGATTAGGCCCGGAAACCAGAGTGGGGGCTCCCAGGGGTGGAGCCTTTAACACTTAAAAGATTTCTTTGTTTCTCAATTGCAAAGCTCAAAAGGAGCCCAAAAAATGGTCACTGTCACTTTAAGAGAGAGGAAAGAAAAGGGTCCATTACCTTGAAAATCTCCTGAACCTAGAGCAGTGTCCTACTTGTTCTGCCTGTGGGGTTCCTATAGCAAGGGGCGATGAGGGGGTCCCTCTGCCTTGCATACCTTGTATACCTTCCCTATTATGCCCGGCAGTCATAAGTGCCAGGTGAATTGTCCCAAAGATAAAAGAACAGAGAAAAACAGTGAGGAATTTTCCGCCAGTCTGGGGGACATTCTACCCAATTGAGTCCTGGAGCCATTCTCCCAAGAAGGGGTTCCCATACTCAACCAAAGGTTAGAGTTTGGTACTTTCCTTGAACTGGAGTCCCAATTGGGACTTTTCCCGTAGTTCAGAGCATGGTCAGGTGCCAGAGGAAGGGATCCCAATCCAGCCTTAGGAAAAGAAACCTTCCACAGGAGTCTTGGAGATTGGTGGCTGTCCTAATGACTTAAGTGGCCGACCCATGCCCATGTAAAATTTGTCTATTAGAGATAGAGTCAGGAAGGAATGGATTAATTCATTTTCCATCACCCTCAGGCTTAAGGTACTGATTCTCTTCAGGCTGAATGCCACGATTTGCCCCATAGAGTAGCCATGGGCAGCAAACGTGGATTCATACAGCTGTCCAAGAAAGTTCCCGATGGAGCAGTGAATTTAGATCCATCCTTGAAAAACAGAAAGGCACAAGGAAAACTACAACTTCAGCTGACAAGCTGGTGAAGCAAGCTGGCTCAGCAAGCCAAGGAGTCAAAAGAAAGACTTCCTGGGCTCAAGGCCTGGAAGTAGCGCTCCTCTATTCAAATAGCATGGCGACAGGGCCTATGGGCAGTGAAGAGCTGCAGGATGGCGACAGAGCCCATGGCCAGGACTTAACAGGTCTTAGTTTATCGCATAAGGAAGTATTCCCAGTCAGACATTTTAAAACATACTCAGGCAAAGTTGATATAACCTCTTCATAAAAAGAAAATCAGCTCGAGCATTCCAACCTTTACAATCTTATCAACACTTAGACCTTCATATTTCACCAATTCAAGTATAACCTTAGTCAGGGTTTAAACCTAGTTACCATTTTCTGTGTTTCCTTTTTAATTTGGCCGTTTTTCATAGATACCAATAAAAATTATGATGAGAGCGCTCACAGTTTTTTCCCCAATTTAGAAGTTTTCCGAATTTAAATGATCCATCGTCTGGCCGAATTGACGAGTAGGGTCTTAACAGTGACTCAACCAAAGCTTAACCAAGGACAAAGAGGCATCCCCAAAAGAGATCCAGAAAATTCACTCCCAAAAGTAGCCTAAGAAAGTAAAGGCAAGCAACAAAGGTTGAGACGACAAAGGCCCCTTAGGAAGGCAGTTGGGACCTCTTATGACAAACTTCCCCGAGAGCTTACACAGCCGGACAAAGAGATACTTTCCCAGAGCCCCAGTCTATGTGACTGGCTGCCAAGATGCGTGCCAGTACATGCATCCTCTGATGGCAGAGACCAGAGAGGTCACAAAGCCAAGCTCTCAAGACATAGAACAAGACAAAAAGCCCAGACAACAGGCTTATACAGACGCCTGTGTCTTATGACAAACAAAAAGACAGAGACAAGGAAAAGTCTATCTCTGGGAGGAAAAGGATCTACAACCAGTGAGTACTCAAATCCTAGAGTCGCTGAATCCAAGAAGCTAGCCTCACCAACGTTTTCTCCTGCTAATCTAAATTTAGGAGAGCAAAAAACTCACCACTCTTGCTTCCACTGGACTCCGCTGGCAGAGATCCGGGAGACTGACGTGATAAGAACTCACCTCTTGCCGGCTCTCGTCAGGGGTCCAGGATCTCTAGGCCGCAGCAGTCCAGGAGCAAGCAGTGTCCAGCCAGTGAAATTTCATCCTGCCAACTACGCCAAAACTGTAGGGGAGGAAGACATTTCCTCTTCCCAAATGGGGTTCGTCTGGCCAGAGAACGAATTAAATTCACATGAGACAGAATAGCAAGAGAAAATTAAACAAAGCTTTATGAGGAACCATGGCCTGGGGCCTTTCTTCCCCAAGGAAGAAAGGGCACCGAAGAAGTGGGGTGCACACAGTGGTTATATACCCCCAAATGGGGTGTTTCACATGTGATTGAAATGTCCCTCCCACAATAGTCACAAGATTGCCCCATCAGCACAGTGCTTGATGGACACAGCAGGTAGTGGTCTGCTATCTCGGAGGGCGTAGCAGGAGGCAAGTCGATTGTCTGGAGCTGGGTGGTCACAGGTGAGCTCAGCAATCAGTTCCTAGCCTAAAGAAAGATGCTTAATTTTTAAGAAATGCCAACGTTGGGAGGGGGAGGGAAGTCAGTTACAGGAGGTTACCAGACTAGCACAATAAAATGCAGATTTAAGTCCTTGCCTTTGGTATTGATTAAGAGTTTTTGGAGAGAAGGTCATCTCCTTTCTTCTTCCTGGTACAGAGAGGGAGGCACCTTTTACAGATAGAGATTTACCTTACAAATGTAAATGTGTCCTAACAAAGGGCAAGTTCCATTCCTCAGAGCCTCCTTGCCTGTCCCAGTTTATCAAAAGCAATAAGCCTCAAATAATCCTGATGCCAAAGAGACATATCTTGGGGTGGCCAATTTCAGGTCCCCACATATGTATTCCTCAACCCTACCCCCACCTACAACTAGCTTAGATATTTTTATTGCCTTGGATTTTCTCTATCAAAGTCCTTGTTACAGGGGCTGGCCCCGTGGCCGAGTGGTTAAGTTCGCGCGCTCCGCTGCAGGCGGCCCAGTGTTTTGTCGGTTCGAATCCTGGGCGCGGACATGGCACTGCTCGTCAGACCACGCTGAGGCAGCGTCTCACATGCCACAACTAGAGGAACCCACAACGAAGAATACACAACTATGTACCGGGGGGCTTTGGGGAGAAAAAGGAAAAAATTTAAAAAAAATCTTTAAAAAAAAAAAAAAAAAGTCCTTGTTACACTGTTTTGTAATGTCCAGTTTACTTGCCTGCATTCTCCATTAATTCTTACATTCTTTAGGGAATGTGACCTGCTCACATACTATATTGCCTTGTAGAACAATGACATACATAGTTTTTGCTTAATGCATATTTGAGAATGAATGAATGACTTTACCATCCTAGCACATAGTAAATGTTCAATAAAGTTACTGCATTTCAAATAAAGTAAAATCTGTGTGCACGTTTCTGGATATATTGCTTAGACCACAGGAGAATGGGTAAGATTTGGAATAGAGAATTTACTAGAACCCAGCAGTGTATGTCCTCTACATCTTTCCCATTGCTGAGATGAGGGAACTGAAATTTATAATGGAACTCTCAATGATGTTCTTCCCTGAACCTAGGATATTAACACACTTGCCTTTATTTTCATCTATGGCTCCAGTAAATAATTTATTTTTAGCAATACAAAATAAAATAAAAAGAATGGACTCCTGGCCTTACTTAATCTGCCCTAAAATCAATTTTTTAGTTTTAATTAAGTTACAAGCCCCAATTACTTTTATCTTTACGATACTTTTCTTTTTTTAGTGAGGAATATTTACTGTGAGCTAACATCTGTTGCCAATCTTCCTCCTTTTTTTTTTGTTTTTGTTTTTGTTTTGCTTGACGAAGAGTATCCCTGAGATAACATCTGTGCCAGTCTTCCTCTATTTTAGATGTGGGTTGCCACCACAGCATGGCTGACAAGTGGTGTAAGTCCGTGCCCAGCATCTGAACCTGTGAACCCCAGGCAACAGAAGTGGAGTATACCAAACTCAACCACTATGCCACAGGCCCAGCCCCTGCTTTCCACTTTTTGACTGGCCATTCAAACACTACAACGTCACTGTCTTTCATGAACTATCTCTCGGGGATCTTTACCATTTATTAGAGTTATACCCTACTTTAAGCCAAACCAAGTATTACACAAACTCAGAATAACTGCACTAGAAGTTGTCTATTTGCTTTAGAAAGGATTGATCAGCATTTATATTTGAAAAGAATTCTCCCTTTCTTATTCTGATTATTACTTGATTAGTATTGTTTGATTTACATGCAAGTTTTCGGGTATATATCCATTACATACAACAAGACACAACTATAAGAGGTTTTCAAAATTTTTCTTGGCAACCATCAACAAGGCTTTATATTTTCAAATTCATATGGACACTGACCTCTAAGTTAATTGACAGCAATAAAGCTGTTAACGTGACTTCTCTTAAACGATATCTACTTGGTAAACAAGATCTGATTCTCACTAGTTAGAGTTCTCTCAACCTCTGAAGAAAGGGAAATTTTGTGACTAATTTGAGATGGAATTACTTATCATGGCTTGGTATTCTGCTCTCATGATATAATATTGCCAAGGAAATCAATGAATAAAGTGTTAAAATTAAAATGAGGAAAAAGTTTGAAGGAGGAGAGTTTGTTTAAAGGTGGCTTTCAAATTCTTAGCCCAGCTTGGAAAATAGCTTCTTTGTGAAGCTCTGAAGCTTTTCAGTTTTACTTACAGATTGATTTATATCCTCGAATTCATGCCAAGCTCTGGTATACACTCTGGTGCTGTGTGGTTTGCAATGTGAAAATGCACATTAAATTAAAGAAGAGAAATGGAATACTAAAGAAATGATGGTTTATTTAAATTTATGAAATATAGGGAGACTAGTACACCATTTTTAAAATTCTTTAGATTCAGGTGTTCACATTCTATCTTTTAACATGAAAATAATTAGCTAGTCTTTAGTAAACAAAATTCCTTCCTATATTTTACTTAAAGAGAGAAAGATTAATCAGAAGAAATTGAGTCGATAACCAAGACAGTTAAAAGAATGTTTTGGTTTTCATCCTGAAATCAATTGCTGTTTATCCCAGTATCTCAGATCTGTGCTCCTACATGATTATCCAATGAGAATAATCCTGAAGCCTTGTAAGACATTCAGATCAGCAAAGGAAAACTATTTTTTAAATTATTTTCTTTACTGAAACTATAAAGTGAAGCATTATATTTTAGAAGAATTCATAACAAATGTTAAGCACCAAGTCTTACCACACTTACCTTTATAAGGTGTAAGTCCTATTTACAAGATTCATGAGCAAGCCTATTTTTATTTTCTATCTTCAGAGTAAGTCCTGAGTCTGACCACTTCTCACCATCTCCACAACCTCTACCCAAGACCAGGGCTGAGATAGCCAGGAAAGACATCTACAGCTGTACTGATCATGAAAATATTGAACCATTTCTCACCAGCCAGTAGATATCCTCTTAGCCATTCCACTGAGCCTGCCAGGTGCCCCTGCCAGCCACTCTGAGCCCTCCTCTGACACCCCCTATGACTGTTCTTGAAGTAGAAACTCAAGGATTAACACCTGGCACAGCAGGTATCCTACCAATCTTGATCCTTGTGACCTGTCAGTACCCGTAGCATATGGAACCTAGATCTGCCTTCAACCAATGCAGCACTGTCTTTTGCACAGACTCCTTGTTACCCTTCTTACCCCCATTCTACAGGAGGGCAAGGTGATTTTTACGATTATTACTAATGGAAATCAGGTCATATTGCTTTCTTCTTTAAATTCTTCAGCAGTTTCCCATTACACTTAGAATAAAATCCAGCCCTATCTAGGCTTACTTGGCCTGGGTAATCTGGATCCTGCCTCCCTCTCTAACCTCATCTTCTACCATGCTTCTCATTCACTGTGTTCCAGAACCACAGGTATTCCTGCTTTTCTCATTTCAAAGCTCTTACACTTGCTCTTCCCTTTAACTCGGAAGTTCAGATCTTCAGTTTTCAATTCTTTCAGGTCTTTTCTCGTATGTCCCCTTCTCAGAAAGGCTGATGTGATGGCAACCCTATATAAAATTGCACCTTCCACCTCTGCCCCAGCTTGGACCTGTCCCAGTCACCATCTTTTCCATTACCCTACTTTATTTGCTTCACAACCCTCATTCTGTTTACGTGTTTAGTTGTCTTCTTACTTATTTTCTGTCTTTTCTATGGAAAGGGAATCTCCCTGAGAGAAGAATTGCTCATGGCTCGCTCATGACTCTATCTGTTCCCATTGTCTGGTGCAGTATCTGTCTTACAATTTCCTCCCCGGTGCCTGCTCCTTCTTTCCCTCTGCCACAAAGACCCATCCTCCCAATGCTACCTGTCCCAAACCAGCTCTATCCATTAATAATAAGCTCAAATGCCATCTTCTTTGATCATCCCATAGCATGTACTCTCTCCTTCTCAAAGCATGCCTATCAATATTCCTCTTTTCTTTTAAGATTTTAACTGCAGTTGTTATGTTATTTGTGAATTACCTTCTCCTCTCAGTGAACTATAAGCACTTGCAAAGATAAAATTTTAGCCCAGATACAAGCCTTCATTTTAGTCATCAGTAAGTTCTCAGTCAGAATGAACTCTCCTTTCTATTTATTAGCTGACTTCTTTCTTTAGGATAAACCTTAGTTTTAGGTCATGGGACAAAGAGAGTCTTTATAAATTTGCAGTTCGTGGTGAGTTAACTTTGGCTGATGGGGAAGGGAGCTGTGACAATTCCCCTCAGGACACATTGCTACTTCCTTAGGAAAACTTAAATATAGTTTATAAACTTGAAAGAAAATAAGGTAGAACAACTCCCTTAAGAGATTCTTTCCAGATGTTTTTAAAGTAAAGTTAAATCCTTATAATCATTCAATGTTCACTAGCCCTCTTGCTGGAAGTTTCGTCCAACTACACAAGTCATATTTCTTTTCTAATAAAAACACTTTTAAGCCAATGAAAGTATTTATTGGCACTGGTTCATGTCTATGAGAAGTGAACATTTTAATATTTTTAAGCAGATGATCTAACCGCAAAGCTAAATTATTTGTAATTCTTGTAAATCCTATCTGTTATCATCAAACAAATATTTATGGAATTACAATATTTGAGTGTCAAAGAGTTCCTTAGAGTCCAGATAACAATAACTAACTAACACCTAACAGTGTATGCCACGAACTGTTTTAAGTGCTTTCTATGCAATAATTCATTTAATCTTGACCATAACCCTCTGAATTAGGTACTATTAATAACACCATCCTTATTTTAAAGAAGGAGAAACTAAGACACAGAGAGGTTAAGTGACTTGTCCAATGTCACAAAGCTAGTAAATGGCAGGGCTGAGATTTGATCCCAGCCATGTCTTGTTTGGAGTTGTATGGCAGACAGATACTTGTTCCAACCTCCTTCTCCCTCAACTTCCATTAGTACGGAGGTTTGAAGTAAAATACTTAACTTCGCAGCTTCCTTTACATGTAGAGGTAGACACGTGACCCTTCTCTGCCAATAAGCGTAGACATGAGTTCTTGGGAAAGGTTTCCCTTCCCGAATAAAAAGGAAAACTTCAGAGAGAAAAATATTTGGCCCTTTGCCCTACTTCCAATGTTGCATTCATATCTTAGTTAATTTCTGATTATTAGTTTTTTTGGACAGGAGCTATTCTTTCTTGATTAGTCAATACCTGAAAACTAGTATTAGGAAGAAAGGGAGAGTGAGATGGATAGCGAGCGGCTTAAATTCAGGTATATTGCCTCAGAACACTCTCCTCAACTCTACTGTATATTCTGCCCTGGGACGTCTCACCACTCTGTGTCCACACCAGTGAGGACGTTGATTGTGTTCTCAGCAATCAGCGTGGTATAAACATATACACACTCTCCACTCAGGGTGAGCAGTAGGTCTCTTGGCTTACTGTGGAGAGCTATATGTTATGGAATCCTATTTTTATTTCTTTGCAGGAAGAAGGTAGTTGTAATGATTTAACTTTTTTATTTCTTCTCAACAACAGTTGTCAGGTTGATTGCTACCACTGTCTTTCCTCTTTGTTAACCCATTGGCCTCCTGCTTCTTTTAAAGTTGAGTTGTTTGCATAGTTTCTCTGTCTTGTCATCTGTGTCACCCTGCAATACGGAAATTGGCCCAAGGTCTCTCATACAGGCCGTGCACAGCCTCAGACTTTGCCATCCCAAGTAGGAGATTCATGGCCAGTCTCTTCAGAGCCAGATAATAAGCGATTTTCCCCTTGTATACGCTGAAAGATTTGAAAAAGAAATTATCTGCAGTCAGTGTCCTCCCTCCTTTGGCTTTGGCACAAATTCTCCAATGGTTTGGACTAAAGAGTTATTTTAGTTGCTAGTCTCATTGACGATGAAGAGTCTTTTCTCATCATTTATCCTTCTTTATGAGCAAAGGTATTTAAAACACTTTCCTCCCCAATAATCTTTAACAGAGTTTATTCTCCTAAGGTTTCAAAGTTACATAAGCAATGTACTCAGGGTCTTCATGTGTATCATTACTTTCTGATTGAGTCTTTTACTGGTTTATTTTGATTAGCTTCTAGGAAATACCAATACATATTAGAATAGTAAACTTCTTCCTTACCAGCGAGATGCTCTTAAAACACAGGATGCCAGTGATAGCATAAACACAAATACTAACCAGGGCACTGGAATTGCTTCACAGTTCTCTGATATAAGTTGTCTTATATCTGATTCTAAGATTCTGAAAGTCAGAATTGAGTGCAAGAATTTTATCAGGAAAGGCTAACAGGAACAAGACCTGTGGTTTTAAGCCAGGATTTCTCAACTTCAGCACTATTGATATTTGGACAAAATAATTCTTTGATGTAGGGGAATGTCTTGTGCCTTGTAGGGAGTTTAGCAGTATGCTGGCCTTTACCCACTAGATGCCAGTAGCAAACCTTTCCCCCATTTACAACAATCAAAAAAGTCTGCAGACTTTCCCAATTATCCACCTGGTGGGGGTGTGGGTGGGGGAGGTAAAATCACTCTCAGTTAAGAAGCACTGGGTTAAGAAAAAAGCAGAACTTCTTTCAGCCCCAGCAGCTGGGGAAATGAGTGCCTGAGTCTTGAAAGGGGACCTGGTGGCACACTATAGCATCCTCTACATTGGTTCACTGGGATCCTAAGCCTTGTTAAATACTTTTGAACATAAAATATCTAGAAAGATGTTGATCTTGGATTTAACCCTCATAAGTAAAAGTGAGGGTTAAATAAAATAATGTAGGTAAAGTTTCTGGCATATGTAATGTGCTAATTAAGTTGTAACCATAATAATTTTGTTCACATATGAAATTTCCTAGGCATAATTCAAATGCAACAAAGCCTAGTAGGTTTATACCATACTCTTAAGGGTACCTAACCACTTTCTTTGGTTGCTTGGCAATGAAGGACAAAGGGACAAAGCTACCAGTGTGAACAAATACTAACTTACATGATTGGAATTTTAGCCCCAAGAAATCTTTCAATAATAGACATCGTCCTAATGTGCAAATGACAGCAAACACTCCATATCTGACCTTGCACGCAGAGTTAAATATGCCCCCAGATAGAAAAGCTACACTTTTCTTTTGCAGTGATAATTTACAACTGGAAAACATCATTGAGTAAGAGGTTTGCTTATTATTTAATAAATTTAGACTTTGATTTGCCATGATGTATCAACAAATGCAACAGAATATTATGTTATCTTAATTATCTTGGGTTAGTGGGTAAAAAACAGAGGCAACCTTCATGTGTTAATGAGTATTTAATAAATGAAAAATGTGAAAACAATGTTATCAGAGTATCTCAAATAGAAATGAGTAGAATTCAGTGAAGGAAACTTGAGTGATGAGAGCACACACAGTCGCATAAGCAAGCTCTACTCGAAAGGACTGACATTATCATAACCCATATATATACCTAGAATAGATATACTACGCTCCTTCTATCTCTACACATACCAACTTGCAAACCATGATTACCAGTAAGCATGGTAGTAAGAATGCGAAGAATATTTTGTTAAATCTTTTTCAGCATTATAATTTGGAGCACAGCTATTGAAACGATGGGGTCATTAAAATAAATGGAAGAGTAGTTTAAAAACAGCTTACTGTTAAAAAGGAGAAAATATCAACAGCGTTAATGACTTAGATGGTCCAGGTCCACGCAAAGCAAAATGTAAGGAATCAAGTTAACCACAAGTACAATAGAAAATGCCCAGCACGTTATTATGCTGTTAAACTCAATTTTAGCAATTCATTAAAAGTGTTTGTGGGGGCCAGCCTGGTGGTCCAGCTGTTAAGTTGCTCCGTTTCAGCAGCCCAGTGTTCACTGGTTCGAATCCCAGGCATGGACCTACGCGCTGTTTATCAAGCCATGCTGTGGCAGGCATCTCATATAAAACAGAGGAAGATGGGCACAGACATTAGCTCAAGGCCAATCTTCCTCAGCCAAAAGAAGAGGATTGGCAAGGGATGTTAGCTCAGGGCTAATCTTCCTCAAAAAAAAAAGAGTGTTTGTCATATCAAATTAATTTGAATGTTATTAGTTTTGGAGTTTCCTTTGACAAATTTGAGTATTTTGGTTTAACAATGTTAGTAAAAATAATTTTAAACTTAACCAGAATATAGAATATGATTATTTCTTGCATCTTAAAGAACTCACATAGAACCCCCCCAAATTTGTTTAGAATTTTTAAAAGCTTTTTATTAAGGTATGACATGCTATAAATTTGCTTTGATTTTAAAGCAGTAAAAGGGCTACAACCATAAGTAGTTTATTCAAAATTTTAAGATATATTTTAGCATTATTACAATAAAAATTCAAGCCAAAACTAGAGGTTTTCAAGAAGATTATTCTTGAAAAATAGTCTATATCTTATTCAATTTTGAGAATTTGAGAATTTTGAGAAACTGAATTGTTATATTGCCATATTGAAGCATGTGTCAAACTTAATGTTTGTATGCTTATTCTCCTAACAAACTGTTCATAACTTCAAGATTTTGTTATAAAACCACCAACTCTGTGAAGCTTTTCCTGACCTCCACACCACCACACTTAACAAAGTAGAGTTAATCACTTTCTCTATAGATGGACTTTACAGCCCTTATCACATTCCACTGCCCTTTTATCACCTTCTGATCTTCCTTCCTAGAAAGTGAGGTCCTTCAGGACACAGTCTGTAATTTATGCATCAGTGAAACTATGGTTCCTGGCTTGGTCTTTGGCACATAGAAAGCATTCAATAAATATCTAGTCAACAAATGGACTAATTAATTATTTAATTAATTAGTGGAAAGGCAGAGGCAATTACTCTCATCAGTCCTAAGACTCAAAAATCTGTAACATGCGGTCATTTGAGAAACATCAATGCTAAACTGACAAAGAGCAATGTGTGGAAACCAGCCTGGCTGTGGCCTACCAGAGAAAAGTGAGAACAGCTCATTGAGGGAACTTAGAGAATGTGAATCAGTCCCCCAGCAAGTGTTCCCCAGACTGTTGTCTCAACTTCTCATCTTGGGGGATGATTTTTTAGGGAAAGCGAGAGGAGAGTATCAAAGAGCTGTGCTGAAGAAAGAACAAGTTTAAGAATGTCACTGAGCTTTGAATAGAGTGGCTGTTGATGAGACATCTGCTTAGGGACTCTACAAAAAGCAATGGAAGTGACATGCCCCCCTACATGGGTTGTCTGTAAGTCCCAATACCATGTCTGAAACTTTGATCAGCTGGGAATAAAAGCGCATTCCTACCCAATTTTTCCTTCTCATCCTTGGAATCCATGAGCACAGACTCTTGTGCTTTGGTAACAAAGAACCACCAAATCCCAGCAGCCTACAGAACAAAGGTGTCTTTCTTTCTCGCGTGAATGTCCACCAGCTAGTGGTTTTGCTCTGCACCATCTTCACTCAAGACCCAGGCTAATGAAGCACCTCCCGTCTGGCACACGCTGGTCACCCTGGCAGACAGAGTGAGAGAGCTCTGGAGGGTCAGGCAGCAGCGATTAAATGCTCCATCTCAAAACTGACATGTGTCATTTCTGAACACAACACAACTTTCCAAAACTTGTCAGTGGCCCCACCCAACCACAAGGTGGCAAGCAGCACCATCCTACCCTGTGCCCAGGAGCTGGGAGCCAGCACAAACTACCACACCTCGGTCTCACTCCTCTGGGAGGTAGCCATGACAGATCATTAGAATCTTGTCAAGGAGATTATCTTCTTTTCAATTAGGGGGAAAAAAAACTTCCTTTTTAATCTTCTCTCATGTTAATTCATTAGCCTCATGTTTGCCTTTAAAGAGATGAACTATCTCTGTGTACAGTCGTGATGTGGGGCAAAAGAAAACAGACACAAAGATGATATACTGCATGATAACATAAAGTTCAAAAGCAAGTAAAGTAATCGGTGGTGGTAGAACGCAGAGAGGTATTTACCTCAGGTGCAATACTGACTGGGAGGCGCACCTTCATATCCCTGCGTATAAAAGTTGATCACGGTGTACTCTTAAGATGGGGCTGTTAAATGCCTGTTCGACCTAGCAAAGTTCTCACATGCGGAACTTGAAACTTGACCATTAATGGAAGCTGGGGAGTAAAGAAAGATTCATGTAAATCCATCTCTTACCTAATACATGTTTTAAAAAAAGAAAAACTGCGTAAGTAACTCAGACAAGAAAACCAGTCACTTGGAATTCATGAAAAAGTGAACACTGGAACACTTGGGATGTTTCCATAAGTTCCATAAGCAAGCCTTTTCTTGAGTGATTCAAAGCATCCTCATCTTCAACAGAAAGCTGTGTGCAGCTGATACATTTAGTCAACTCTGAAGACACTCCAACACAGCAGAAAAGGAGATGCTTCCTGGAATAGGCTAATGCAAAAAGCCAGCTTGTCAGGAACCCCCATCAATAGACATAAAGTTTTAAACAAAACTATTGATCCCTTGGCAGGACTAAAAAGCACTTGCTAGGGGGAAATAAAGGAATATGGTTCTGTTTTTTACTAGTGAGTAGAAAATATGTTTAATCATTCTTCATTATTATTATAGGAGCCTTTATTCCATACAACACTATTTAATGAGGGCCTTGAAAATACAGAATTTCATCTGGAGCAGTCTTTATAATGATTTAAGAAAAAGAGAACCATGTTTGGAGGTTAAGTTCTCCTGGAGAAATTCCATTTGTTGTACCATAATTTCATAAAGAAATATGCATTGTTTTAAATTAAATGTATTGTTCGTATGGACAAAAGTAGCTGGTTTATTCAGATTGTTTAATAATTTACAATGATCCATCTTAATGGTTCTCAAGTTTGTTCAGATGGTAGAGACCTCACGGGGATCTTTCAGAATACCATGACCTTCGTACCACACTTTGAACCCTTGATATTTAATTCCTTTACACAAATCATAAACTACTTTCTTAGCCAAAAAGTACCCAAAAAAGAAACTATGTAGATATATACACACAAACATACTCACACACAATAGAAAGTCACAGTCATTAGTACACAGACTCGGAAAAGAAAAATGAATTATCTAATCAAGTATGACGAACTGTTTCAAGTTTTCCTACAAATATTCATTTGTTACTTTTAATTCAATGACAATAATAAGCAGTATATAAATAAATTGTTGACCTAAATAAAGAGGTAAACTGAGGCAAGCTCAAAACCATGAATTTACTAAGGAATAGGAGAGGACTCGCAATTCGGGACAAGCGAACTGTAGCACGCTGCAGGCAAGTCCGTTGAGGATTTGGGGTAGGCTGTATCTATAGGCAGGAAGCAAAGACAGGAGCGTGACAGGGTCAGTTAAAATCAAAAACAAAAGGAGACCAGCCTTGAAAACCCGCCGAGGAGACAAAATCAGTCCAGTCATACAAACGAAGCTCAATTCAGCCCACTTTGTAAGACCAGTCAGGCCTGAGTCATCTCCCGTTCACGCCTCTGGCAAAACTTCTCAAGGTTGATGCGACACAACCTCTGATCAACTTCTCATCATCCAAGGAAATTCCCACACTATCCATTTTCTGTAAATCCGACATTTACAGGAAATCGGTCTCTTAGTCCTTAAATTTTGTTTTCCTGAGGGCACATCCCTGAGATTCTCCATTTTATACCCTTTAGTTCTATTTTAGATTTGAATTTTTTCACAATAGTTATAGTTACTTATAATATAATAAATAATACTAAGGTAATTCCACAGCTAAAGGTTATAGTAGACAAGAACCAGCTGTCACCAAAGCTTTTAATAAAATTTTAGGAGGGAAGAATTAAAAATAGAAAAAGTCTATCAATTATCATATTTTTTTCAAAAGTGGGGAAATAGATATTATTCAGTTTTAGCCTCAGAACATTTTGTTCCAACTTAGAGAATGCCAGAGTTTCAAACGCACGTAGTTTGCTTGACTTTATTGTCAATGAGAAGAAGTGGAAATCCTTTTTGGTTTTATTGTAGGTGCTGGGGCTTCCTTAGGACTTGATTTTATTTCAGCTCCTGTACTGCAGTGGAGGCAGGAAAGAATGGGAATGTGTTTACAAAGGAGGGCTATACCAGGCAATATCACAGGACAATGACCTCCAATTTTTTTCACTCCTGTACTACTAGAAAGAATTTTGGCAAACTGTGTACCTCTTTGCACATTTTTAACTTAACAAGTACAATTTTTTATCATAAGCTTAAATAATTTCAAATATAATTTCTTGTGTATTTAAATATTGACGTGTAAGTAAAACTGTTATATCTTTCTTCTAAATATATCCAAAAGAAATAAACATCACGGTCCATTTTAATCAAATACTTGAATTAGCTCTTCTTTAAAAGTCAGAAATTTTACATCGCTTCCTTTTCTGCTTGAAACTTGTATTTCTATTTCACTTGAATTTCACCCTAGTCTATTTTATATCCGAAATTCTTTTGCTAACAATCTGTCTTAATTCTTTATGTAGACTAAAATGCTGTTTTTTAAATGTATTAAGGCCATGAAACTGTGCTAAATTATTTCTTCTACATTCAATTATAATTTCAATTATTAGTAAATGATCAATATGATATAAATATTATAAATATAGGTAATCCATTATTAGATATAGAAAAGTAAAATTTTATTGGAAACATAAGTTAATGAGTATGATTGTTGCAATTGGTTTACTATGGATAAATATTACTTATTTCTTGGATGAGACACGGTTTAACAGACATTCCACTCATTATTAATTTTTTTATAGAAGTGATTGCTGAGAAATTATATAGATGGAAATGGAAGGAGTTTTGTGTACCAATGTCACCCAATTCTTTGAACTCCTTCCAAGTTATATTGTAAAAATATCACATGCTGATTATATTAGTAAACCATCACACTGACCCATCATTAAAAATTATTTTTGGGGCCAGCCCAATGGTATTGTGGTTAAGATCATGCACTCTGATTTGGCAGCCTTAGGTTTGCAAGTTCAGATCCCAGGCATGGACCTAGCATTGCTGGTCAAGCCACGTGGTGGAGGCATCCCACATAAAATAGAGGAAGATGGGCACAGATGTTAGCTCAGCAATAATCTTCCTCAAGCAAAAAGAGGAAGATTGGCAACAGATGTTACCTTAGGCCCAATCTTCTTCACCAAAAAAAAAAAAAAGCCCAACTATTTTCAATGATCTCTTACCTAATAACTCAATATGTGCTCCTTCAGTACTGTTAAAAGGGAAGAACTGGCCCAACCTGCAAAGAATTTTTTTTATACACTCATAAGAGTAACTCATTTTTCAACTTCTGGAAAGTACACACAGATGGATTTATCAAGACTATAACATTACTATGAATTGTATCTTTTACTCTTTCACCTAGAAGCAACTTATTTATTTATCTATTTTTATTGCAGTAACATCGGATTATAACATTATATAACTTTCACTTTCAGTTTGTGAGTGACTTTAGGTCTGAAGCCTGTCTCTTGTATGCACCATTTATATTGGTATTGTTTTTTTATACAATCAGCCACTCTATGCCTTTTGATTGGAGCATTTAGTCCATTGAGATTTAAAGTAGCTACTGACTGGGGCCAGCCCCATGGCTGAGTGGTTAAGTTCACCACGTGCTCTGCTTTGGTGGCCCAGGGTTTAGCCAGTTTGGACCCTGGGTGTGGACATGGCACTGCTCATCAGCCCATGCTGGGGCGGCATCCCACATGCCACAACTAGAAGAACCCACAAGTAAAAATATGCAACTATGTACCAGGGGGCTTTGGAGAGAAAAAGGAAAAAAAACTAAAAAAATAATAATAAAAAAATAAAGTAGCTATTGATAAACATGTATTTATTACCATTCTGTCTCTTTTTTTTCTGGGTGTTTTAGTAGTTCTTCTCTGTTCCTTTCTTCTTCTCTTGCTCTCTTCCATTGTGGTTTCATGGCTTTATTTAGTAATCATGTTTGATTTCTTTCCTCTTACTTATTTGTTCATTTATTATAGGTTTCCAGTTAGTGATTACCATGAGGTTCCTATATAATATTCTACGTATATAGCAATCTATATTGAATTGATAGTCTCTTTAGCTTGACCTGTTTCTAAAAGCTCTACTCTTTTACTCCCCTCTTCCCACATTTTATGTTTTTGAAATCATACCTAATCTCTTATTTTGTGTGTGTCTATCCATTCCTCTCTTATCATTGAAATAGGTAATTTTAATGCTTTTGTCTTTTAACCTTCTTATTTTCATAGGTGGTTGATCTGCTACCTTTACTGTATTTTTGCCTTTACCAGTGATTTTACTGCCTGGGGAATTTTTTTGATAATTTTCTTATCCCTATTTCTGGTCTTTTTTTCCCACTTAAAAAAGCATTTCAGCATTTCTTGTAGAACTGGTTTCTTGGCGATAAACTCCTTTAATTTTTGCTTGTCTGGGAAGCTCTTTATCTCTCCTTCCATTCTGAATGATAACCCTACCGGATAGAGTATTCTAGCTGCAGGTTTTTTCCTTTCAATACTTTAAATAAGTCATTCCACTTTCTTCTAACCTGTAGGGTTCTGTCCGAGAAGTCCAGTGATAGCCTTATGGGCTTTCCTTTGTATGTCACCTGTTGCCTTTCTCTTGCTGCTTTTAGGATTTTCTCTTTATCTTTAATTTTGGACGTCTTAATTATAATGTGTCTTGGTGCAGGCCTCTTTGGGTTTATCTTGTTTAGCGCTCTCTGTCCTTCCTCTACTTGGATGTCTGTTTGCTTCCTTAGTCTAGGAACGTTTTCAGTTATTATTTCTTCAAATAGATTCTCTGCCCCTTTGTCTCTCTCTTCTCCTTCCAGGACAAATATAACACAAATGTCAGTGCACTTGATATTGTCCAGAGTTCCCTTAGTCTGTTCTCACTCTTTTTAATTCTTCTTTCTTTTATCTGTTCAGCCTGAATGATTTCCTCTAGTCTTTTGTCCAGCTTATTGATCCATTCTTCTGTATCATCTATTCTGCTATTGAGTCCCTCTAGTGAATTTTTCATTTCCAGTATTGTATTCTTCATTTCTGGTTGGTTCTTTTTTATATTTTCCAATTCTTTGTTGACATTCTCACTGTGTTCATCCAGACTTCTCCCAATATTAGTGAGCATTCTTACGAGTTTTTGCTTGAACTCTTTCTCAGGTAGATTGCTTATTTCTGTTTCATTTAGTTCTTTTTCTGAGGTTTTGTCCTATTCCCTTGCTTGGAACATATTCCTTTGCCTCCTCATTATGCCTCTTTCTCTGTGCTTATATCTATGTATTACGTGAGTCAGCTATATCTCCTAATCTTAGAGAAGTGGCCTTATGTAAGAGACACCTTTTGAGGCCCAGCAGTGTGCTTCCCTCTCATCACCAGTCCAAATGTTCCAGGTGTGACCCCTGTGTGGGCTTCTTGTGTCCCTTTGCTGTGGCAGGGTTATAGAAGCAACTTTTTAAATTGATATACTCCAAAAGAGTTGAAGAAAATTCAAAATATTGCTAACTTCAATACACCTTGGCCAATAAGATTTTTTAGTCATTTATTTTTATTTTGTTATGTGTTTTCATATATTTTTGTCAAAACTTTGGCAATACAGATTTACCTGTTTCAAGTTATGGAAAAATCATATAACCTAATTAGCATAGTCATCCTACTACCTCTTTCCTTAACTGTTCAAAGCTCTTATAATTTGGATTTTCTATCAACATATGTGTCTTCTCTGGTGAACAAATATAGATATGGAGTATGGGGGTAAAATAAAAATTTCTTGAATTATATTATAAGCAAGGCATTGTGATAAGAGAGACGAGCTATTCCTTAGATCTCATCTCATCTATCTCCTCCCAGTTCACTGTGTTCCAGTCTGAAAGTCTTCCTCATTGTTCCTTGAATATTCCAAGCAGACAACCCACCCCCTCTTTCCTGGAATGTGCCCTCACTTCATTAAGATATCTGCTTAAACACACTTTATCAAATATGGTACCCACCACTCAGTATCTCCTTACTCTGCTTTACATTTTACTTTGCACTTATGTCCACTCAACATATCATAGATTTATTTGCTTATAGCTTGACTCTTCCCTCACCAGTGTTTAAGATCCATGAGAACAAAGACTTTTGTTATTCCCTGCTGTTTTTCCAGCACCTAGACTAGTGCTTCATACATAGTAGGATTACAATAAATATTTGGTGAATAAGTAAATGGATGCATGGGAGTCTTTCTGACCTTAATTATCAGCAAAATATTAAAAGAAAAAAATTCAAGCTCACATAGGGTTAATAATAGTAATAGTCTACTTTGCCAAGTATGGACACTTTAAAAATTGTCACCCAATAGTGACTCATTTCCTAAAACAAAGGAATCTTTAACATCAGAACCCATTAAGAATCCATTACATTAGAAACTGTTCTAGACATTCACTATAATTTTCTTATTTCCTACTAGTGAAAACTTCAGCAAGGAAATCACTGCCCCAAATACGTTGGCTGTCAACACTTATCTGGGCCATGCCAGGATGTTATCTTATTCTCATTTAATCATGAGAAATGATCTGATAAACTGCCTCAGCTAAGACATTGGTAGTTGATAAATGGATAAAAACACTAAAATATATTTGAAAGCCAAAAAAAGACATTGGAAGATTGATTTAAGATGAAATTGGAAAATGTCTAATGGCTTTCTAGAAAGAATTTCTAAAGTAAAGGAAAGAGGGAGTATATTCTATTGGTGGAATTTGGGGCTTCAGGAACTGAATCATGAGATGGAAATTATTTTTCAGACATCCTTCAAATTACCTTCAAAAAAATGTGAGTGCCCACAGATCAACCTAAAGGAAGTTGTGACATTTTGCCTGACATATTATCTGAGATTTGGGGCAAGCCTGAAACAGAACTTGCTAATCACTGCTTCTTTCCCTTCCCACCTCATTGGGGGTTCCTGTTCATACATACTATTGTAAGAGATGTCATTTTATGCTTTGCCTCCTTGCCAGTTTTTTTGTTTGTTTTCACTCTTGTGCTATACGGTCCACATAGTTTTTGATATCTTTTAGCTTCAGCAATTTGGAAGGTATACTTGGTGCTTTGCTTGTAATTCTTACAATCAAACCATTAGTCTCTAATTATCAATGTCAGGAATGAAACAGCCATTATTTGCTCTTTCAATGATAAAATGAAGTAATTAGTATATTTGTACCTTCCTACAGATACACCTGTATCTTCTCTCTGGCGTTGTTTTGCTTTTTGTTTACAATCTGGAACGTTTTTATTATGATCTGGGATTATTATTTTTTTTTCTTGAGGAAGATTAGCCCTGAGCTATCATCCACCACCAATTGTTCCTCCAGGAAGACTGGCACTAAGCTTCCATGCCCACCTTCCTCTATTTTATATGTGGGACACCTGCCACAGCACGGCTTGGTGAGCAGTGCATAGGTCCGCACCCAGGATCTGAACCAGCGGACCCCAGCCCACTGAAGTGGAATGCGCGAATTTAACCGCTGCACCACCAGGCTGGCCCCTGGGATTATTTTTAAGTGCATCATCAATTTAAAAAATTATGTTTGTTTCATTTTGTAAGCACACAACTGTTGTTTATACTTTTTGTTTGTTTAAATAGTTTCAGGGCTCAACATCAGTCCTTTCCTATCATGACATAGATGATGAATTTTTATTTTGATGTATCTCTTATTTGACTGAGTTCATCTTCAAGTGATGCTTATTGTTAGGGGCTCCTAGAGGAATGTTCGCTCTCTTGCCCCTGCTGGTCTTGATCACTAACTCTAATCCCTCCAGATTAAGAGCTCTTAAAGGGGTAAGCCAGCATGTCCTCGTTTCCTGCAAAGGCTGAAACACCTCACTACTGTGTTAGTCTTTGATGTCTCCTTTAATCTGGTCTCATCTGTGCTTTATCTACAAGAAATCCACTGACATTAGATTCGTGGCATATCATTGCTGTTACTCCCTGTTCTTGTTGCTCATTTATCATCCAATAAGTGTTGGGAAAAGAGCAGGTCTGAAAGGAAGATTTTACTACACCACTCTTTTGCTTCAGATATCCTAGCTAACTCCTTACCTAGAGTAACATTCAAACTCCCTAGCAGAAACATCCTTCCTGCTCTGGCCCAGTGCCCCTAAATCTTGCTCCTGAGCCAGTGCCTCACTCACCTCACCCTAGCCCTGGGCCTGCTCCTGTGTAGAGATAAAAACAGAGCAAGACTTTTTGTCCCTACGCTGGTTTAGTCAGAGTCCCAAATTAAAACCATCCCTTATTTTTACGTATTTTATTTTGTTTTTGGTATTTTATTTAGTGCTAAAAGTCTGAATGAAAAATCAACTCAGAGCAAGTAAACCGGTCCATAGCAACTGAATATGGAAACGTAATGTAAATAAATACAGGACAATTATCAATGAAATAGCTGTGTTTGTATTTTAACAAATATCAAGGGAACTAGCATCTTAAGCAAAGCCATCTATAGTCTGAGCCAACAAACACCTTGGAAAAAATTTCCCAGTGCTTTGGCTATGAATATTACTTCTCAAATGTTAATAAACATGAAGAACTATCCAAGTCGACTAAGAATATCACTCTCCAGCAGTCATCAGGCATCTCTCAGCAACTCTTCAGCCATTCACGATGGTTTGACTGTGTTGACTGCCAGGTCAAATATTGTACTAGCTCTAAAACCAAACTAAGAACATCTTTTTATAGTTTATTCTTAATTCTCTCTGGATATCACTTATTACAAATAGTCTTATGAGTTTCTATGACATTTATACATAGAATAACTGTTAAACCTAAATTAAATTTCTCAAAATATGACTGTGTCTAATGAGGTCAGCTTCTCTGATCCATGCTAGGCTTTCTTCAAAACCAGCTGCAAATTACACTCAACCTGCTAGGCACATTAGATCATGAGTTGCTTCACTGCAAACAGTAGATATGTTTTTTTGGACTAATTAACTAGGATAAAAGGACCAGCCTGCAGTAGCTTGAGGTATTTACCATAGACTTCTAAATATATGTATAGAAATTGTTCTGTGCAAGGAGCTGTTTAATTGAAGAAATCTGTGGGCTCTTTAAAATGTGGAGAATAAATCAAGAAAAACTGAGGTAATATTTTCTCTTTTGACAATGGTAATTAAGATAACTTCCATTATCTAGTTTATGCTAACCATTTGAAATAGCTCTGATTAGCAGTGAGCTGAATGCCTCTATCAGTGATTAATCTCAGCTTTTGATACCTAGTGCAATAAAATGACTGGATTTGCATTTATACACACCTCAGCCTTTTCCATTTAGAAGGTATGTAAATACATTAGCCACTTTTACCAATAGACGATATTTGAGTTACTACTAATTTTATGTGCACATTTCTATCAAGCATAAAAGAAGTGGTGAGCCTTCATTTCTAGCTAATTTAACACAGTCTTGGTTGACAAATGCCTTTTTTCATCGGAGTCTGAGAATTTAAAAAAAATTAGCTGCCAGAGCCCTGCTATTACTAAAAGCATTAGGAACTGGATTACTGACTTAAAAATAAGAAAAATGGGTTTTTCAGATAAAAATCTCGGATAAGAGCATCCGTAGAATTATAATTTGAAAACTTTTAAAAAATTTATAGGTGTGTTTAAAACATGCCTTCTCTTTGCTACATTTTTTGAGAGCAAGATTTTTTTTTTCTTTTTTTGCTGGCATCTCATAATTTCTATTGCCTCCTATAGAGGAGGAGATGGCTTTCACTAGATAGAACAAATACTGTTTGAGACTCACCAACATTAGCCAGTTTTGGCAATGAAGAAAGTAATTGTGTTCCTCCTCCTTCCCTCTGTGAACATCTCCTTTGTTTGTTTTCCAAGGTCTCCTCAACCTCTTAATTTTGCAGCATCTCAAGACGGCCTTGGTCTTCTTTACGTGCACTCTCTTGGCGATTTCATTCAGGCTTGAGGTTTGATCCGCTCTCTCTGTGCTCATACTCCCAAAGTTTTATCTCAAGTCTAGACTTTGCTCCCAAACTTCAGACTCATTTATCCCACTGCAGCGTTGACATCTCTACTTGGATGTCCAATAGCATGCCAAACTCAGCATGTCCAAAACTGGACTCCTACTCTTCCTCCACGGAGACCTTCGCTCTAGCTGTTCTCTCTGCTGGAATGATCCCCCAGAGAGCTACTTGGCTAACCTAGCCCCTACCATCTTTGCTCAAATATTGCCATCTTAATGAGTCCTGCCCTGATTGCCTTATTTAATACTGCAACCTGTCCTCTCTCTCACCCTAGACCTCTGATCTTCCTGACTCTACATACCTTTTTTGCCCACAGCACTTTAACATGCTATTTGATTTCCTTACTTATTTTGTATACCCCCACTGAGATACAAGGCCCTTAAGGGCACCATCTTTTCCTCTTTGGGTCATGGTGTATCTCAAGTACACAGAACAGTGCCTGAGACATAGTACTCTCTCAGTAATTACTTATGGAATGAATGGACGGCAAGAAACAAACATATCCCTGAATTCCGAGTGCATAGCATTAGTCTTGTAGGGATTTATAACATTAAAAATCTGTCTCATTGCCCCTCAACACTGAAGCATCTTTTCCTGCCTGCATACTTCATTCTTTCATTTAGCTACATCTCCTCCCTTCTCCTTTCTTCCCTTCCCTTCTCACGTGCCCATTGCTCTCTTGCTTCCCCTTGGCTTCTACTCAGGAAATTCTGTTATGAACCCCAGAATCACAGAAGTGAAGAGCACTGTTTGAATCTCTGTTCCTCAAATTACTATTCTGTGCCTTTGTTCTAACTACTATATGTGCAGGAAATTCAGAAAATATCATCTGGATGTTAACTGAGATCAGCAAAACTACCCTCAACTTGTCCAGACTTAATTGTACTGTTGAGTGAACACATAAAGAAGCTTGAAAATAAGGCTTATTTTGTGTATGTGTGTGTGTGTGTTATAATACATAATGTTATCATATAGGCACAACAGATTATTCACTATGAGGTGTATCTTAAGTTCTCAGAGTTACAGAAAAACAGCCATTTGTATTTTATAATCTAGGATGCTATGACTTTACAATGTTGGATTTTCCAGTCCAATCAGAGTTTGACATGTATCGATCCTGTGAGCTAAAGTACAGAAGAATTGATCAATTTTGTCAGATAAGAACATCATCATATAGCATGCTGGATCTAAGGCACCTCTTAAAGTAAATGAAACCTCACCTTGTGTCCCATTTCTTGTTCCAGTCTAGAATGTGAATGAGCATTGCTGTGTTGCTGTCTCATCCCCTCCTTAGCCAGAATCAGGAAGATCATGAGTTCAAAGGTCATTCTAAACCCACATTGAATTCGAATGTTTATTGACTGAAAATATTTCTGAACGGTCAAAGCTTTCCTGTCATATCATAAAGTCTAAGGGAGAACCAATCACTCTAGAACTAAGGAGCTCCTTACTAGACAACGTGAGGCTTCTTTTGTTTGTCTTCCCTTGTGTACCAGTTTTTGATGGTGGTGATACTGGTGAGGTGGGAGTAGAGGGGAGACTTGTAAAGGTTCCAGCTAGGCATGTCCCCTTGCCCCCATGAATTCAACTGTATTGGGGAACCTATATATAGACATAAGAGGACCAAAGAGGGTCTTCGAAAGCATGAGGTCCAAGGTTACTCTAGGCCAAAGATAGTACTACCATTATGACCCTATAGAATATAAAATTAATACAGCACTGGATTATTTTGTCACCTTGAACAAGTTCAATCATCAAGTAGTAAAACTAGAGAGCAGGTCCCAAAATATTCACTTGCTAACTGCTTTACTATGTTTCCCACTGTTGCCAATGTACATTCATCTGATATTCAGGCCCACTGCCCAGAAAAACTTTAAGCCAGGCTTCATCCGCAGAGATTGTAACTGTACCTAACATGGTACCTATTTCTACTCTTCCCTCATCTCCCTTCACCTCCCACTATCTTAGATCCACATATGACATATCTTAGGTAAATACCTCTGATGAGTTCCTGATATCCTCACACACTAAATCCATTCTCAAGATGTTTGCCAGATATGCCTCTTACAATATCTAAAGGGAAACCAGACCTTAATTTCTTATGTTTTAAATTGCTAAAATCTTAAGCAATTAATTTCACATTTTGTGTATGAAATTATTTGACTGACGTTGGACTACAGTGAGGCTAGTGGACACCTACAATTTACAATCTTGTAAAGCAATATCTATTGGATTACATTTATGAAAATTGATCTCAAAATAACTGTAAAATTTGTATCATTACCATCCTGGTCCATCAACATACACACCCACCCACCCACCCCCCCACACACACACACACAGGTACATGAGGGCTTGTTACAAGTCTTTCTTTTCTAAGTCACTGGTTTCCTGAAACAAAAGAAATATCTTTCTTATTTTTCTCATTAGGAGATACAGTATCTCAAAACTAAAAATTTGATGGTAATAATAACTTGTTTCTATAAGCTTTGTGTCAGGCATATACTGAGTCTTTTGTGTGTATTTCCTCATATAAGTCTGATGACAACCCTGTGCTATACGTGCTATTATTATCCCATTTTACAGGTTAGGAAACTAAGATGCCTTTACCTTGGTCACATAGACAGTAAACAACAAGGCTGGACTGTAACTCCTAGCAGCGTTACTAAAAACCTTCACCCTTTACCCACATCCTCTGACGCCCCTAGCTCGTTGTATAAGAGTTTCTCCATTGATTGCATCAATTATATTACTACCATCAATATTTAGAATTTACAGAATAATGTAGTAACTTGCAAATGTAAGAAATACATTTACACAAACACATCCACATGCACACACAACTAAAACAAACGTTTCACAAACCAATAATAAACCCTACTACCTTACAATAGGCCATGCACTCTGATAGTTTCAATATTATTCTAGTTTAGTCTAGTCCATTTTTTTAAATATTATCAACCTACTAAACTGATTTTACAAATTGAGTTATAACCCATATTGTGAAAAACACTAAATAATTATATTTAGCTTTCATTTTTCTGTTAGTCTATAGCTAATGATTTATCAAATTTGATGCAAAGGTGAATTTTAAAATGTCGTGATAATTTTATTTTTTAAAAATAGTTCATAAAATATTCAGACTGTATGTACACAAGAGAAACAGAATTCAACATTTCAGAGGATTTGATAAAGTCATCTAGTGATTTCATAAACAGTAAAAGTTATAGAAAAACTATCTTTGCAATTGCAATAAAGCTGAGCACACAGTAGTCTCTCCACATATGTTACAATAAAAATAATTACGTAGCTTTACTTCTGCAAGGCAAAGGAAACCGTCAACAAAATGAAAAGAAAGGCAACCTACCAATTGGGAAAAGATATTTGCAAATCATATATCTGATAAGGGGTTACTATCCAAAATATAAAGAATGTATATAACTCAATAACAGCAAAACAATCTGATTCAAAAATGGGTGGAAGATCTGAACAGACATTTTTCCAAAGAGATATACAGATGGTCAACAGATACGTGAAAAGATGTTCATCATCACTAATTATTAGGGAAATGCAAATCAAAACCACAATGAGCTGTCACCTCACACACATCACAATGGTTGTTTTCAAAAAGACAAGAAATAACAAGTGTCAGAGAGAATGTGGGGAAAAGGGAACACTTGTACACTGATGATGGGAATGTAAATTGGTGCATCCACTACAGAAAACAGTATGGAGATTCCACAAAAAACTAAAAATAGAACTACCATATGATCCAGCTATTACACTTCTGGGTAGTTATCCAAAAACATGAAGACATTAATTCAAAAAGATAGATGCACCCTTGTGTTCATTGAAGCATTATTCACAATAGCCAACACTTGAAAACAACCTAAGTGCCCATCAACCGATGAAAGGATAAAGAAGATGTGATATATATAATATATGTACATACATACATAATGTATGTACATATATAATATATATACACATGATGGAATACTACTCAGCATGAAAGGATGAAATTTTGCCATTTGTGACAACACAGATGGACCTTGAGGGCACTATGCTAAGCGAAATAAGTCAGACAGAGAAAGAAAATTACCATATGATTTCACTCACATGTGGAAGACAAGCAAACAAATGAATACATAGGTACAGAAAACAGATTAGTCGTTACCAGAGAGGAAGTGAGGGACTGAGTGCGAAAGGAGTAAAGGGGCACATGTGTACAGTGATGGATGGCAACTAGGCTTTTGGTGGGGAACACGATGTAGTCTATAAAGAAAGCAAAATATGATGATGTACACCTGAAATTCATGCAATGTTCTGAATCAGTATTACCTCAATAAGAAATTAAATAAATAAATATAATGGCGTAGCTTTAAAAAGAGATTTTCTGTGCCGGCCCAGGGCCATAGTGGTTGAGTTCCCGCGCTCTGGTTTGGTGACCCAGGGTTCACAGGTTCGGATCCTGGGCACTGACATAACACCACTTGTTAAGCCACTCTGTGGTGGCATCCCACATAAAATAGAGAAAGATTGGCACAGATGTTAGCTCAGCAACAATCTTCCTCAAGCAAGAGGAGGAAGATTGGCAACAGATGTTAGCTCAGAGCCAATCTCCCTCACAAACAAAAATAAACAAATAAATAAAAATAAAAGGAGGTTTTCTTCTGTTTTTTAAATTGTTTTCTTTCTACATTCCATAAATCTAAACATCATATGATGGCCCCTAACAAAAAATATAATTTATTAATATTGCTTCATTATTCAAAGGGTTTCATATGCAGAAAGAAAACCAAAGCAGCAAATAATAAAGTGGAAGTTAACCTTTTAAAAAAGGTTTGATTTAGCAACAAATATATTTTGAGTTATACAAAAGAAGTAATTAGTTTCTTTTACACTTTTTTTTTAAGGAAATCTAAGACTGGCCTCTATACACAAGGGTTTTTAATTATAGTTTTTTCAAATGTCATTGTCTTGCTAAATAAAAGAAATCACTTTGGCATAATTTATCTATTCACACTGTGCAGTAGAATCATTCCTCTCACAAATGAATATGTCGCCATTTTCATAGTTGGAATGATTTGGAAGTATGCTATTTTTTTAAATAGAATAATTAGTAAAATGCTGATTAGAGAAACGACTTTTTTCCAAAGTTTAGTGTTGAGCACAAGATGGAATGAGAATTTTTGAAGATTAGTAAGGCCAATTCTCACTTCAAATTGGGGTCAGTCAGTCTTTGTTTACTTAGGTAGAACAAGAGCTACACACATTCAGGGATTGTGTCAAAAGTCTTACTATCATGTACAACTCCTAGCCATAGCCTTTGTTCAGGAATAAGAAGCTGGCCCACCTTCAGTGCAAGTGGACAAAAGAGAAAGGCAATGATGCAAAAAAGAGAAAGGCAAGGATGGATGGAAGGCTTACCAAGCAATCGATCAATTTGCAGGAGAGTGAGAGGTAGATATTCACATTCAAGAAATGCTTTTGTGTAGGTATCATGAATTACACACAGCCCTTTCCTAATATATATTTTATGGGAACTAACAGATACCACAAGTGCAAAAGTAGCCTGAAAGAGTAATATAGAGAACTGGACTTCACAGTCTAATAACACACATGTCACCTATAAATGTCATATTTCCATTAATGGCTTCTTCCCCTTCTTTGAACATACTCAAAAATAGGAAAACATACATCACTCAAATGCTATTCTTTTCAACAGCTAACTAAATGCTTTGTCCTTGGACTTGACTAGTTAGCTAAAAAACTCCACTTGTCCAGGGCAATTTGGGCTACCACTACCCAGAAGATGGTCATGTCCATAATCCTCCCACCTGGTTCCTCCACTAGGGGAGGGGAAGTTATCACATGGAAGCACTTGAGAATATAAGGAAGCAATATGTGCAAAATATGGTTACAACATTCTCTTTCAAAGGTGTGCTTTCAGGGAGAAACAAAAGCCTCTTATTCCTGGCAACTTGATTCCTGAAAGCCCTGCCCACGGTCTCTCACTCTGTTCTACATTCATTGAGTGAAGACAATTGTGAGACATCACAGAGATTTAGCAAATATTTCTGAGCACAGCCCTAAGAAGGGCAGGAGAGAGGTGCTCATGAGTTTGCTTCCTTTCCTCCTGCAAGTTCAAAGACAGGGCACAATTAGATTCAGTGGTTCAAATCTAATAGTTTGTGTAAATAGCCTTGAGTCTCAGTACCAGCCTTGTCCCAAGAAGAGGAACCAGATTAGACTACATTTATGCATTGCTTAACAACAGGGATGTGTTATGAGAAACACATCATTAGGTGATTTTTTTGTATGTGAACACCATAGAGTATACTGAAGGGGAAATTTGCCACCTCAAAATGTGTCCCTCTAACATGAGTATTATTTTAAACTGATTATTTTTAAGAGATAAAAGACTCAAAATTTTTTTGTTACTTCCCCCTTAACTGCCTAAAAGAATTCAGATTAAAGAAACCTGTCTCAGGAAGCAAGGTACCACCTTAGCATAAATGAACTAGATGGTAGATGGGGAGGAACCTAGAAAAGCCTGTTTATTGGGCTCCCCTTGTGTTCTTCTGTTTCTTTGTGGTCAAATAAATACTTGTTTTTCAAACGTTTGCTCCTTTTCACCAAACTGTGAGTTGCCTTCCTTCCCTTTGAAGTCCCTGACTCTCCCCACCCCCAGCATCTTCTTTTGTCTTTAACTGAGGATAATATTTAAGGTCAGGGCTTCAGCCATTTGGGTGAGTTACTTGGCTTTCCTGGGTTTCTCATGGGTATACACGTTATTAAAGTTTTGTTTGTTTTCCTCCTGTTAATACGTCTCATGTCAATTTAATTCTTAGACCAACCAGAAGAACCTAGAAGGGTAGAGGAAAATTTCTACCTCCCCTACAGTACTTACACAAACCTAGAGAGTACAGCCTACTACACACCTAGGTTATATGGTCCTAATCTTATGGGACCACTGTAGTATATGCAGTCCATCATTGACTGAAACATTGTTATGCAGTGCATGACAATATCTTAACTGAGCTGGCTTAGTCAGGCTGGTGACATCAGTGTTTACTCATAACTAGAGGAAAACAAAGCCTCTAGGTAAAGGAATTCAGATTCATCCTCTAGGCCTCAAAAGTTGTATCTCAATCTATAAACTCTAGGAATGACATCAGAATCATGGCATAGTGAGCTCTCCCCTTAGACTCTCCCCACTAAGATACAAAGAAAAGAACATTCATAAACCAGCAGAGTATACTCACACAACACAATAGACGTCTGAGAGACCCACACAGCCAAATGTGTGAAGGTGGGGGTGCTAGACCTCCTGGGAGGAAGTGGAAGGAGGTAAAGTGATCTCCTCTCCCTCCCTGGCAGTGACCCCGGGGGCAGGACTGTGTGTGGCTTTGAAAGGAGAAGTGGGTGGGGCGGCTCTGTGTGGGAACATCTTCTCTTTCCGAATTGCCTCCCAGCTGTGGGAAAGCTCCACACAGAGGAGGTTAAGCTATTGTGAGGATGTCTTCATCAAGCCAGCATCCCAGGATGGTAGATACCAAGGACAGAGTGAGAATGCCCCCAGGATCATGCACTCAAAAGAAAGCACCCCTCCTCATCCTTGGCACACCAGCTCAGCCAGTCAGCCAGAGCAAGGGACCCCCACTAGAGTGCTTGCACGTATGTTAGTAAAGCAGCAGCTGTGAGCAGCAATCACAGACAGGCCCCATCAGCATAGATTCCAAAGGAGAGGTTCATACACCAGAGATCACGGTAGGCTAAGAATACACAGCTCCTATCCCCTTCCCCAGCGGCAGCAGGTGGAATCTGCAACCAGATACTACCGCTATGCCAAGGCATAAATCCCCCCCTTAAACAATATGAGGAGGTATGCTAATGCTCCACACCAGAAGGAAAATGACAAGCACCCAGAAATCAGTCCTGAAGGTACAGAAATTTGCAATCTAAGTGACAGAGAATTCAAAATAGATATGAAAAAACACAACGAGTTACAAAAAAATTGGAAAGACTTCAATGAAATAAGAATAAAATTAACAAACAGAAGGAATTCTTCACAAAAGAGATTGAAAATATAAAGACAAACCAATAAGAAATGTTGGAGATTAAAAACGCAATGGATAAGATAAAGAAAATCTGGAGTCCTTGAATAACAGAGCTGATATTAGGGAGGACAGAATTAGTAACTTGGAGGAGAGAAATATAGAAATGCTTCAGATGGAGGAAGAGAGAGAACTAAGACTAAAAAGAAATGAAGAAATTCTCTGAGAAATAGCCAACTCAGTTAGGAAACGCAACATAAGGATTATAGGTATTGCAGAGGGAGAAGAGAGGGGGAAAGGAGCAGAGAGCTTGTTCAAAGAAATAATAGCTGAGAATTCCCAAAACCTGGAGAAAGAGGTGGAATTACAATTAAAAGAAGTTATTATAACTCCTAATTACATCAATGCAAAAAGACCTTCTCCAAGGCACATAGTAGTAAAACTGATGAAAGTCAATGACAAAGACAACATAGTAAGGGCAACAAGGCAGAAGAAAATAATTCAGAAAGGAACCCCTATCAGGCTTTCAGTGGATTTTTCAGCAGAAATCTTACAGGTAGGAGAGAGTAGAATGATATACTCAAAATTCTTAAAGACAAAAGCTTTCAGCCAAGAATACTCTATCCAGTGAAACTATCCTTCAGATATGATGGAGAAATAAAAATCATCCCAGATAAATAAAAGCTGAGGGAGTTCATCACCACAAGACCCCCACTACAGGAAATGATCAAGAAGGCCCTCATACCTGAAAGAAGAAGAAAGGGTTTACAAAGCTTTGAGCAAGGAGATAACTAGGCAGACAAAATCAGAAACTGCAGCTCTTCTATCAGAACAGGTAGGCAAATAGTTAATTATAACATTAAGGATAAAGGGAAGAAAAACATCAAAAATAACTACAATCTCATTATTTTAACCATAAATTCACAACACAAAACAGAATACGTTGTCACCACAATAACTTAGAAGGAAAAGAGGAAAAGGATGGAAATTGCTTAGACTAAGGAAATAAGAGGTTATCAGAAAATGGACTATCTCATTTACAAGATTTTTTTATACAAGCCTCATGGTAACCACTAAACAGATAACCAGAACAGAGACACAGATGATAAATAAAGAGTAAGCTGAGAAAACTATCATAGATAACTACCAAACTGAATTGGCAGTCCAAAATACACAAGACGAGTAACAACGGAAATACAGAACAACTGGAAAACAAGTGATAAAATGGCAGCATTAAGCCCCTGGTATATTAATAATCCTTCTAAATGTAAATAGATTGAATTCTCCAATCAAAAGACACTGAGTGGCTGGAGGATTAAAAAGCAAGATCCAACAATATGCTGCCTCCAAGAAACACATCTCAGCTCTAAAAACACAGGCTCAGAGTGAAGGGATGGAAGATGATACTCCAGGCTAATGACAAGCAAAAGAAAGCAGGAGCTGCCATACTTATATCGGACAAAGTAGACTTCAAGACAAAAAAGGCAGTGAGAGACAAAGAGGGACAGTATATAATGATAAAAGGGACACTCTACCAAGAGGACATAACACTTAGGAATATATATGCACCAAACATAGGAGCACCAAAGTACATAAAGCAACTATTAACAGACATAAAGGAGATATTAACAACACCACAATAATAGTAGAGGACCTTAACACCTCATTTACATCAATGGATAGAGCATCCAGACAGAAAGTTAACAAGGAAATAGTGGAATTAAATGAAAAGCTAGACCAGAGGAACTTAATAGATATACAGTGAACACTCAATCCAAAAACAGCAGAATACACATTCTTCTCAAGTGCACATGGAACATTCTCAAAGATACATCATATGTTGGGAAACAAGGCAAGCCTCAATACATTTAAGAAGACTGAAATCATATAAAGCATATTTTCTGACCATAATACTTTGAAACTAGAAATCAACTACAAGGAAAAAGCTGGAAAAGTGACCAAAATATGTGCAGACTAAACAACATGCTACTAAACAACCAATGGATCATTGAAGAAATTAAAGGAGAAATCAAAAAATGCCCGGAGAAAAAATGAAAATGAAAATACACCATACCAACTCATATGGGATGCGGAAAGTGGTCCTAAGAGGAAAATTCACAGCAATACAGGCCCACCTTAACAAACAAGAAAAATCAAATAAGCAATCTTAAACTACACCTACCAGAATTAGAAAAAGAAGAAAAAACAAAGCCAAAAGTCAGCAGACAGACCAAAATAATAAAAGTTAGAGCAGAAATAAATGAAATTTAAACCAAAAAAAAAAAAAAGCCAGTAGATAGGATCAATGAAACTAACAGCTGATTCTTTGAGAAGATAAAACAAAATTGATAAACCCTTAGCCAGACTTACTTAAGAAAAAAAGAGAGAAGTCTCAAATAAATAAAATTAGAGATGAAAGAGGAGAAATTACAATGGATACCACAGAAATACAAAGGATTATAAGAGAATACTATGAAAAACTATATGTCAACACACTGGACATTTCAGGAGAAATAGATAAATTCTTAGACTCATACAACCTCTCAAAACTGAATCAAGAAAAAATAGAGAATCTGAATAGACCAATCACAAGTACAGAGATTGAAACAGTAATCAAAAACCTCCCAAAAAATAAAAGTCCAGGACCACATGGCTTCTCTGGAGAATTCTACCAAACATTCCAAGAAGATTTAATACCTATCCTTTCAAACTATTTCAATCTATAAACTTTAGATATTTCTAGATCAATGATCATATACTGTGTGTGTTTGCAGTGTGTGTGGATGTAGATGTGTGTAAAGAGATTTTATATCTTCTGTTCATTCTGGGAAAAGTATTAAAAAATTGAAACTGTAAAGTTTATTCACTCTGATTCTTTTTTTTCTTTAATAATTACTCTGTGCCCTAGGTAGTAATTAACTTGACAATCTCATTCTTATTTCCTGTCCTGTGGGAAGTGAGATTGTTTGTAAACCCCCACCACTGAGGTATTGACTGACAAATTTTTCTCTTTTGCTGAGAGGTAAGGTTCTCTTAAGATAGAAATTGAAAAGATAAAATATCTGCTTTGGGAAACTTGGAAATACGGAAGTCAGTTGAGTGACAGAGAGAACAAAGCAGTCAGAAGAACATCATTCTTTATTCATTGAACGAATACATATTAAGTGTTTGTTCCAGGTTCTCTTCTAAATACTGGAGAACAGTAAACAAACAAGACCAAAATACCTGCATTTACACTATAGTTGGAGAAACTGACAATGAAAACACACACACACAGAGTCAATTATTTAGAATATAAAATGTACATGGGTAATAGAAAAAAATAAAGCAGGGAGAGGGGACAGAGTGTAGGTGAGGTACACTTTACCTAAGGGAGGTGCATTAGTTTTCTTTGCTGCACAAGAAATTATCACAAACTTAGGAGCGTAAAGCAACACCCATTGCCCAGGCACAGCCTAGGTGGGTCCTCTACTCAGGATCTCACAAAGCTGCAATCCAGGAGATGGCCAGGCCTGAGGTCTCGTCTAAGACTCAGGGTCTTCTTCAAGTCCAGAACTCTTCGAAGTTGGCAGAATTCAGTTCCTTACAGCTGTAGAACTCCAGCCAGGTTGCTTCTTCACAGCCAGCAGAAACAACTGAGGACTGAGGAGTAAGATTCCTCTTTCCTTAGTTTCCTCTTCCTCCAAAACATTCCCCAGACCCAAGACATATCAGACCACCACATTGGAAAGATGAAATCCTTTACTCAAGCATCAGGTATCTCTCAAAAAGAATTACAGCATGGGGGCAGGCCTGGTGGCACGGCGGTTAAGTTTGCATGTTCTGCTTTAGCGGCCTGGGGATCCTGGGTGTGGACCTATGCACCTCTTGTCAAGCTGTGCTGTGACAGCTGTCCCACATAGAAAGTGGAGGAAGATGGGCATGGATGTAACTCAGGGCCAGTCTTCCTCAGCAAAAAGAGGAGGATTGGTGGCAGATGCTACTCAGGGCTAATCTTCCTCAAAAAAAAAAAAAATTACAGTATGGAAAGAAAAAAATGCTTGTAACTTTATCTGTGATAGAAGAGCTTACCAGCCAATATCTTATGTTTTCTTGCTCTTATCTCTGTCTCTTCTTTAACCTTTCCAATTCCTTTTTCTGCGTTCTCCATTCTAACATCTCACTACTAAACTGTGGAAACCCAGCTTTCCCCACCAAAGAAGGCATATCTGACCCCTCCTCAAGTCCTCTCTGTATATTATCAGTTGAGCGCCTTATGTCAGGGTTAAAAGCAAATTGGAGGCTACTCAAGGCCTGTTGGTGAATGTTGAAATTTCAGTTCATTTTCCCACAGTTGATTGTCCTGGCTGATTTTCTCCCTATTTTAGTTAAAAAGTAAGCACACTTATTTAAGACAGGGGAAGGCTGTCAGTGAAGGCTGAGGAAGAAAAGACTTTGCCTGAGACATAAATGATTAACAGAATTTAGATAAATAGATTGTAGAGTTTCCCAACAAATGTGAGGACCCAGTAAGGTCACAACCTAAGCCAAAGTTCAGAGCAAAGAATGCAGGCACAGATTCAGACAACAGTAAGCAAACCCCATTGAAGCAGAGGGCTTGTGTGTGGAGCACAGCAGCACTTCTCATGGTTCTTTTTATTGCAAGGGACATATACGCAACTCAAAAGAGGGACTGATGCATTCTTTTAACTATAAAGTCAGTGGCAGAACTTGCTTCAGACACAATTAGGAGTAGGGGCAGATATTGTTATTTCAGGGCTCTCTGTCATTCTCTCTCTCTCCGCTTTGCTCCTCTCTGTGGTCTGACTTCAATCTGCAAATTGGCTGTCTGAGCATGGTGGGAAAAATGGCCACTGACATAACCACATTTGTATCCACTTAGCTTAGAAAGTTAACGGAGAACAAGAACTTCTTTCTCACAGCACCGGAACACAGGGAGGAAGAACAATTGGCTTGCGACAGATCATGTGCCCAAATGGACTAACTACTGTAGCCAGATGAATGAGGCTATTATAATTTCCTCAGCCTTTGTCATGTGCCCGCACTCTCTGACGGTTGTGGGAAAGAGGTGTATAGGAGTTGGAGGGTGATGCTCTCCAAAGGTAACAGAGATGCTAAATAGGCAAAAAATAACGAGATTCCTTTATAATTAATAAGAGATCTCAAGCTTTTCCTTGGATTTTTTACAGCAAAATATTTGAGGGGTATACTATATCCAGATACTCTATTTACTGTTTATGAACTATGACACTCGATTCTCATATGACAATTTCCAGGATGATGTCCGAAGTTTGAAGAGTTCCTTAAGTGATCAGCTATGTGGTTCCAGAAGGTGGGTGCATTTCTCCTCATTTCACCCTACGTCACTATTATAGGGAAATACAGCTGGGAAGATAATTCAAATTCAGACAATGGAGTGTATCAGATGTAGAGATAAGATTAGATTTTATTGTATTTGTACTTGATACTGGCAGTTACTTGGATATCATTGTGGAAATTGACATTTATACTTCATTTTTTTAATCCTATGTTTATTTTTAATTATCTACTTGCAAAATAATCTGTCTTTCTTGCTTGCTTATCTTCTTCTCATGGAGAAACCTAAAACTAGAATATCCAAATAATCTGAGCTTCTCTCTCCTCCCTCACTCACACAATGCCCACCTTTCACATTTTAGCTATCCTTTACCTATCACCCCAAACACTACAGAAAGTGTCAGAGGACTGTGTGATTTTATTCCCCAGATTCCCTCCACACCCTTTTCCTGTGTGGGCA
This sequence comes from Equus quagga, assembly GCF_021613505.1. Classification (NCBI taxonomy): domain Eukaryota; kingdom Metazoa; phylum Chordata; class Mammalia; order Perissodactyla; family Equidae; genus Equus; species Equus quagga. The sequence continues at coordinate 87,884,956 of NC_060275.1, forward strand.
AACAGAACAATCTAACTTCACTGAGGAATATTGAAACATGTGACTAATCATATGTGTAAGACATGCTGTCAGGAACAACTGTAGGAGGCACTGATGAAGAATTATGAAAAACAGGACATAGAGGAAATCTAAGAAAGAATTAGGGAAAAAAATGTCAGAGTAAACGTGTTAAAGAACTATGAAATACAGGACGTCAGAGTAAGCTCAATGTAACTATTGACGCAAATTGAATACTTGCTGACTATTACTAAAAGTAGGATGATGTCTAACAACTATAGCCTTCATTCCACATAAATAGAGCTGAAAATTCACTACAGCTCTGCAGCCACTTGCTGGCTACCTGCATGCATTGAGAGTCTTTGCTTTGCTCAGTAGTAAAATCAGCTAATTCCATACTTATGAACTGGCATGTCTCTTCAAATCTTGATTTTCTTTTTTCCCCAAAGCCTGCATCTATTTACTTAGAAATTCCAGTGGGTTTTCAGGAGTCACTCTAAGAAGGTAAAGGAAGAGAGCGTCAGAAGAGTGAATTGAGTCAGTCTGAAGTGCACAGTAGACCCAGGACCCCACAGAATTCATTTAAACTCTGTGTCACTGAGGTCATCTAAAAGCTAAACAAAAATTCCTTGTTCAGAAAGATGTAGCCAAAGTGTTTCCAAAATTAACCCAGACTGTGAAAGAAACCAAATTGCTAATTGTAGGGTACTGAACACTAAAATATCTATGAGTTTTCTTTAGCTTTTGTTAAAACCAAATATTCCAGTTTGTCCTTGTGAAATAACTGGCTCCTGCCATCATCATGAATAATTAGACCAATATAAGGAAAGTGTGAAACAAATATACCAAAGCGTACATTTTATCTGATTTTTGTGTCATGTTTTATTCTTTCTCTATCGCTGTTCTTTCACATTCTGTTTCTTTTAAAATAAATATATATACATATATGTATGAAATTAAAATACACACTTTAAAAAATTACACAGTACCAAATGAAAAGCTAGTCTCCCACTCAATCCCACAAACCCCAATCTCTTTCCCTGGAGAAAAATAACTTTTAACTAATTCTGCTTTTAATCTTCTGGTGGTTATCACCACAATTCTAAATGATATGCTTAATGCATGGCTTAGAAAACTGTCTTTAAGTTGATGACTCCAAATTTTTTAACTCTAACCATGACTTCTTGACTGAGCTCTGGTCTCGTAGAGCCAGCTGCCTGCCAGCTTACACATGTAATGAGCATTGCAAACTTAACACTCCTACAATAGAATCCAAGCTTCCATTCTATTTCCTGCCCCAAACTAAGTCATACCACTTAGTCTTTCCAGTTTTTGTAAATAGCACCATGATCTACTTGAGTGCTCATATTAACAACCTAGGAGTCATCCCTGATTTTTCCTTTTTCTTCTTCCTCTCTATTCAATCATTCAGCAAGTTGTAGGAATGCTCTCTGACCAAAATATATCTTGAATTTTTCCCCGTCTATACATCTCTGCTCCTCTCACACCCAGCCACCACTGTTTCCTAACTGAACCACTAGAACAGGTGTTAAAATTTTAGGCACTATCTATTGACTCTCCATTATCCAAAAAGAAGAAATCAGCAATTCTGCATTCCTCTCCCACTATCCCTGAATTCCATGACCTTAACATTGGTGGGATTTCTAATATTCCTCCTTACTTCAACTCTTGTTCCATTTCAATCCCATTTCTATGTAGCAGCCAGGTAGGTCTTTAAAATGTTGTCGGATCTTATTATTCTTCTGTTTAAAACCCTTCTACTATACTTGGAATAAAACCAAAAGGCCTAATTGTGACCTACAGGTCCCTGCACGATCTGATTCTCGCCTGCCTTTCTAACCTCATCTCTTATGATACTCCTATTTGCATCCCATGCTTCAGTTGCACTGGCCTCTGTTCCTCTCCTTGAGTGTGCCAAGAGGGATCTGCCTAGAATGCCACTTTCCTGGTTTTTGTGTGGCTTCCTTCTCATCCTTGACGTCTTAGTTTAAAATGTCACTTCCTAAAGAAGCAATCCTTAGGTAACTTATTCCAACCTCCCTTCCCCTTGCTTTCTCATGTAGGCGTGAACTAAAGACTTCATTTCCCAGCCTCCTTTGCAGCCAAAGGAGGCCATGCTACTCAGTTCTGACCAATGAGACACAAATATAAACCAGTTCGTGTTCTCTTGTGTTTCATCCTTCCTTCCTGGAATGCAGACTAAAAGCTGTTGTGCAGCAATTCCTGGTAAGACTGACAGAGTAGGAAGAAAGGAGCCTTGATCCATGATAGCATCCTGAGATACTGTACCAGCTGTGAACTGAAAACCCAAACTTGTTATTTCATGAGAAAAATAACTTCTTTATTGTTTAAGACACTATTTATTAAGTTTTCTGGCAACCACTGATAAACATAATCCTAAATGATATAACATCCACACTAGTTTCTTTCTATCGTGCCACTCTCTTTATTTACCTTATAACTTTGATCTGGATCAGAATTATTTAGTTTTTGCTAATTTTACCAGTTTATTATACATTTATTCCAGTTGAAAATAATTATTGAATAAATGTTAAATAAAGAACTCTCAATAATTGTTACTTAATTGATATAATTTCTTTTTTACTCCTTGCTATGAAGGATGGAAATTTAGCTTACCAATCCCCAATAATTTTGTTGTTATACTACATTTAGTTCCTTGTGGTAAACTTGTGAACTTAAATAGGACTTAAATTGTAATTTTTTAGGTACTATCTATTGACTCTCCATTATCCAAGATGAAGAAATCAGCAATTCTGCATTCCTCTCCCACCATCCCTGAATTCCACGACTTTTACATTGATGGGGCTTCTAATATTCATAATCTTTTCTATACCTCAAATTGAGTCATCCATACTGTAAGTTGATTCTACAAATCAGCAATAGCTTTGAAAATTATGACTTTTATAGCTATTATTCATTCTCAGAGTTGCATAGATCAACATGTAGAAAAGAAATTCTGTCCTATGTCACTAGCCATGCGTCACTTAATTATTTTTTTAATTGTAAGTATAATACATGCTGTTGGAAAAATGCAAAGAATATAGAAGGCTATAGAAAATAGTGAAACTCCTTTTATAGGGCTTTACTTATTTACTAGAAATGATTTCATCATACATATTGTTATTATTATACATACATATTATATATATTGTTCTATGACCTTTTTTCTTGCAGTATTATGGCTATCTTTCCATCTCTCTGTGAATATATGTAGTTCATTTTCTTTGATGGATGATTCCATATATGGAATTGCATATATGTTTGAAACATTTCTTTAACCCTATTGAAAGACCATTGAGATTGTTTCCTATCATTTGCCATAACATTAGTAAAATGAACACCCAGTAATGCTATATTTGTAAAGGAACATGAGTGTTTCTGTGGGATAAAATCCTCTAGTCAAAAAATAGTTGTGTTGTACATTTTAAAAGATATAGTAGAAACTCTTCTATCTAATCAGTGCTGTGCAGTAAAATATAATGTGATCCAAATATATAATTTTAAATTTTCTAGTAGTCACATGAAAAAAGTAAAGGAAACAGGTAAAATTAATTTTCAGCATTTATTTTATTTAATCCATTATGCCAAAAATATTATGATTTCAGCATGTAATCAATATAAAAAATTATTAATGAGATATTCTACATTCTCTTTATCATACTAAGACTTCAAAATCCAGTATGTATTTTCCACTTACAGTACATCTTAGTTCAGATGCTAAATGTTTGTTGGAAATACTTGATCTATGTTTAAATTTCATAAATGTGTAGTTGTAAAAGTGGATTCACACATCCAAGTTGCTCCAAATATGCTTAAAAGTTGTTCAATGATTAAACTGATTAATTGTTTGAAAATTTAACTTTTAATTTATACTAAATTAAACAAGAAATTCAGTTCCTCTGTTACACTAACCTCATTTCAAGCGTGCAATAGCCACGTGTGGCTAATGGCGATGGTATTGAACGGCACAGATATAAATTAACCAGATTAACCAAAGCTTCCTCATTATTCCCTCTGTTCACCAGACTTACTGACAAGAAGTTGAATATTTGCAACTAGAAAACATTGGTCGCGCTAGAAGCATTTTTCGCACCCACGGAGTTTTATACTTACAAAGATGAAGTTGTTTTGTTACGAAATCTGTGTGATTTCCTTGTTCTAATTGTAATTGTGCAATTCAATCAACACTACAAAATACTGATGAAAAATGAATATGAAAATATTCATTGCTTTGGAAAAACTTAAAGGGGAATCACTTTAAAAACCTATTGGTTTGGAGGTGGGCAAGATGACTGTAAATGTTTGGGAAAACACCATAAAAGTATAGAATTCTGTACTCTTTTTGCTTAGTAAATTTCTTTGAATTCTTGCTACACTTTAAAAGAACAGAAACTGGAAACAATAGATAATTTTTGGCATCTTTTGAGATAATTGTATAATTTTCCTCCTTTTAACTGTTAACCTAGTTAATTGCATCAAGCATTTTACTAATATTTTATTTTTATCCCTTTACATTCTTCCCTTAATGCACTGCTGGTTTAATTTGCTAATATTTTATCAGTATTTTTGCACTTATTTGTATTTTTATTTTTCTGTGCCGTCCATGCGTGGTTTTCAGCATCTGACGCATGCCCTGACACCATTTGCAGGCTTTTAAGAATTGCATGGCCTGAGGCCCCATGCCAAGATGAAAGATGTGACAGACTGTGATCTTCTCAGATGATTGCTTCCATCTCCCTCAGATGTATATGGCACAGCTATTTTCAGTCTCTAGTGGACATAAATAAATTAGAATAAACTGGTTCTTTATTTAGTGAATGGAAAGATCCTAAATCTCTTTCTTCATGGCTCCCAGTATGAACTCAAAATAAAAGACACATTGTCTTTTGTTCTGCCTATTGCCTGGCGTGTAGAGAAAAAGAGTAGCATCATTTGAAATGCTGTCTAAACATTGCTGCTTAATCAATTTCCTGCTTTGATTTCATATCACTCTCTTTAGGAGTTAGAATGCTTTTGGATGCAAGTAACTGATTATCTGACTAGCACTACAGAAATATAGAGACTTTTATTTCAACAAAGAGGGTTGGATAAAAAAAGAAAAGTTTGCACTTTTGGTGGATAAAATTAAAAAATGAGTGTCATGACATACTAACCAGAGCCAACCATACATCTCTTTCACTGTTAACTTTTTAAAATGTAACAGCCATTAGAACAAAATATTAAAATAATCTGATTGTACAACCCAACCATGACTTTTTTGTACCATAAAATGTTTGAAAAAGAATTTTAAAAAAAAGTTGCATGTTCAATTTTGATTTACTAAAATCTTATGTATTACAGGGGGCCAGCCCCGTGGTGTAGTGGTTAAGTTCAGCACACTCCACCTCAGCATCCTGGGTTCACATGGTTTGGATCCTGGTGCAGACCTACAGCATTCATCAGCCATGCTGTGGCAGTGACCCACATATAAAGCAGAGGAAAATTGGCACAGATGTTAGCTCAGGGCTAATCTTCCTCAACCAAAAAAAGAGGAAGATTGGCAACAGATGTTAGCTCAGGGCTAATCTTCCTCACCAAGAAAAAAAAAAGTATTATTAACATTTTAGTGAGAACATAACAGTTCTGTATCTCCAATAAAACAAAATAAAAATATTGTTTATCTAAAATCATTAAAAAGAAGTCCATATATAGGTGATTGCAAGGTTGGTTTGTGATTTGATTATACTAAGAAGGATCCAGGCCTTTTTAGTTTTCTACTCTGCTACTCTCAATGCTTCAGCTATGTCTCTTCCCACGGTTGTAGGACGGCTATTGAAGTTCCAAGCATCAAGCAATCCTATAACAGCATCCCAAGGAGAAAAGATAAAGATCGAGTTTTCTTCTTAGATCTCTCTCCTTTTAGAGAAAATTATCTTTTGTAGAACTCCCAATAGATTTCTCTTTGTATCTCATTGCTCAGAACTGGGTTAAATGCCACCTGTGGCTGCAAGAGAGGTTAAGAAAGTACCTCTCTCTTTTTTAGCTTCTATAGCTGGAGGTGGGCATGGAAAAGGGGGTTGGGAATGCCTAACAGATTGGAAACTAGCACTTCCCCTGCTCACTGCTCTATTTTCTTTCAATTAATTAATATGTTTGTGTTTTCATTTTTCCTTTGTGCTTACCCAAGTTCATATCAGTTCCCTTTACAGGATTTAATATTCTATCCGAATACACTTTTAATGTTTTTTCTGATTCACTGAGTACATCCCAGCCATTCCTTTTAACTTGCTTGACTTTCTTTTGTGCCATTACTCTGAGGGCAAGTCTCAGTCTCTGTTTCTAATATAAACACTAGGTGGTCACCACATTCCAAATGGTTTATCACACTTGAGATGTTTTCAGTCACTTGCTTTAAAAAGGAATCTCATGACATCAGACTCTCCATGCTCCTGTTATTTCCAAAAACACACTTTAGTCCTCGTATTTCCATGGCATACTTTTTCCCCTGGCAATATCAGATTCATCAAATTCCCCCTGACCATGCCCCTGCCAGACTAGAAAGAGTCAAGGACTGAATCTTCTTTCCAGCCTCTAAATGTAGTAGAATTGACATTTGGAAAGCATCATATTGCACATTTATGCTTAGATAAAAGAGATCCTAATTGAAACTAAGCTTGGATTTAGACAAACATGGGTGCATCTGACAAGTTGGGAGCATCACTAGCCTGAAGGCATGGGTTGATTTGTATGGGGTAAGAAGCAAGGGCTGCTCCATACAAAACCACTGTCAGAAGGAACTATTGTAACGTTGTCTGCATGTATCAAAGGCCGACTCTTCTCTGAATTAACTTCCATGTAGAATACAATTGTTTTTAAGGAAAAGGAATAAAAATTTGCCAGTCTGAATTTCACACACACACACAATTAATCTCAACAGTATTCTCAACAATTGTTTAGAACTTGGGCAACAAAAGACTTTTTCAGAGAGAAATATTTATTGCTGACTTTGTTACATTGTTTAGTGTTGCTGTGCATGATGATGGTAAAATTGACCATTTTTAGTTGGTTTTATTTCTACTTCCAAATTCTCTACAGATAATGGCCCCCCTTATTGCTTGTACCTGGAGCAGATCATGCCTACTGCACTATCCTTGCTGAGCCACTGGGGAAAACTAAGACTTTTTATATATTCACATTGTGCCAAGAATTGTCTCAGTGCCTTATATGTCATATATCAGAGGCAGTTTTTTTTTTTTTTTTTGCTTGAGGAAGATTGGTCCTGAGCTAACATCTGTTGCCAAGGCTCTTTTTTTTTGCTTGAGGAAGATTGTCACTGAGCTAACATTTGTGCCAATCTTCCTCTATTTTTTGTATGCAGGACACCAGCACAGCATGGCTTGATGAGCAGTGTGCAAGTCCACACCCAGGATCCAAACCCACAAACCCTGGGCCGCCAAAGCAGAGCTCACAAACTTAACACTATGCCAGCAGGCTGGGCCCAGAGGCAGATATTTTTATCCCTGATTTGTTGATGAAGAAACTAAGGCTGAGAGAAGTTAAACAAAGTTTGTGAGATTATTAGAAAATTCCAGAATTAAACTCAGATCCATCGTGTTCCAAAATCCATGCTCTCTAATGGATACCAACTAAATTATAGAGAGTCATGCGACTTAGATTCTAGCCCCAAACCTCATGTTCCTAATCTGAAAATAAGGCATGCTGGGGTAAACTGATACCTAAGATCCTTTTTAGATAAAAAAATTGAACTTGCTTTTTTGGGTGCATTGAGCTAAGCATTTTACATATACGATTTGTTTAAAAACAAAAACAAACCTAGTGCAGTAGGGGAGAAAACTGAGATGCAGACAGGTTAAATAACATACTGAAGGAACTAGCTAGAGTTGGCAAACGGTGGAGCTGGAATTTAAGTTCAGACCTGCCTGGCTCATGAGGACACATACTTGACCTAAAATGCCCACATGCTTTAAAGAAATTGCTCTCAGTTAGAGACACATGTCAGAATATGCAGAGCAAAAAGGTGGAATCTTTAAAAGCATATTAAACATTACAAAATTATTTTATATTCACATTTCACAATACTCTTGTTTTATAGGACAAATTGCTGAAAATGATTCTTAACTGTTATATCCACAAATAAAGGGAGTGTTGACATACGTAGGATCAGATGCTGGAGCGGGTGTAAGTTTAATTCTCTTCAGAATTTTAAAAATCACAATGAACAAATCAAAAGGTCCAGTCTCAAACACGAAGTGAGAGTACAGAAGCAGGGTGAGGGGGACGTGGGGAAGCCTCCTCGCTGAATGTCTTTCCTTAGGATAGAAACCACACTCGCCTTAGTCACGCAAGTCGAATCTCTGTCTTTCTAAAGACATTGCAGTCTTGATATTTTTGTCTTTCTTGTAATTCCCTCTGGTTATCCTATAATATGCGTAAGCTACAGCAGTAAAAAGATAGCTATATACCCTATCTTCATGGAGTACATAGTGTTATAGGGAAGTTTATGGGCCAATCTCAGATTCTTGCCTTCTTTCTGCAGCTGAGTGGGAAGTCACTAGCTAGCCCTGAATTCGTGGAGAATTTCTTTGCTGATGTGCAGTCCTGGCCAGAAGCCACGACAGCTTTTTTTACTTCTGGGGAAAGGCTGGCAAAGAGCGAGGTGCCAAAGCCAAACTTTACCTACTTCAAGTTTCGCCAGGGTACAGCCCTGTTTGCTCCCAATGCAACACAAGCTCATAAAATCTATTTCTGTCCTGCGGCCCTTGAGCATGTGCAGCTTATTGGGAATTTGTCTGGACCAGTTGGACAAATAAAGGTGAGAATAGAGAGGAAGGGATGAATGGAAGGATCGTTATGAAGGAAAATTTGAGAGTGTTTGGTGACTGACTGGACGTGGATGCCAAGGAAGAAAGAGGACTCGAAGCAGGATCTAGACTTTTTAGCCTGGGTGGTTGGGAATGGTTCTAACTTGATAGAAATATCAGCCAAAAAGACTATTTGAGAAGTACTTTAGATAAACTGATAAGGGCACCTGCATGGAAACATAAAAAGAAATATGCTCAACTTTGCCAAATTAGGGTAAAAAGTGGCATTCACCCTCCTTTTAATATTCAGACCAAACAATTACAAAGTCTTGTCTCCCCACTGATCTTGAATCCCATAATAAACCATTCTGTCTCAGGTGTGATTCTAGATACTTACAGAGAAAAAGTGAAAAATTTAGTCAATTCCCTGTATGCTCTCTGTTCTTTGCTTCTCCTACCCAATGTTACTGAGTGTTGCTTATAACAGCTACCATAACTAGTGTATTTAATCTTCACAATAAACCTACAAGAAGGAGGTATCATCATACCCACTTTGGTTATGAAAACAGTGAAGTTCAGAGCCAGGAGTTACATACGGCTCGTTTGATTTAGGGAACTTACCCTTCCTTGTCCCTTGTACCCTGCTGCCTCTGTCCTCATGGACTGCCCTGATGCCTGGAAATGCTGCTGGGGAGAAGCAGCACGACAACCCAATGCAATCCTTGCTCCCTGCTAGAAGTTCAGTGGTACCTAGGGCTTGCCTGACCCCCAACACATTCCTACTTTGCACACTCTAGAAATTCAACACAGTTGTACTTTGCTGTCCGAAATCATAATAACCGGGGCATTCATTGCCACCAAAATCTAGGGGCCAGAGTCTATGGGAGTTCCAACTCACTGAAGAGGCTGCCTAATAAAAGATTCGCCTCTCCACTCTCACTGGGACAACACAAGTTTCTCAGATTATGTCTCTGCATCAAGACGGGGCATCCAACAGTACAGCTCTTTAGTAACATAGATCTTTCAGTACACAAACGTACTCTGAGAAGTTTACTCAAGGGGTATCTACAGAGTCAAGGTTTCCAGCCTTCTCCTAGGACAACCTAGGCCCTGGTGTTGTACCTAGACCACCTATTAAACACATTGCCATGAATTCCCCTTGGGGACCCTGGTGTCTAACTCTCAACAACTGATCTTAGTTAGGGTCCCTGAACCCATCAGAGGTTCTAATAATGTTGAATTTCAAGAAAGAAGCAATCTAATGTCTACACGTCGGTCCTCCTGAGGCTTACTTGACTCCTACGTAAATTTGCTCACCTTCCTGAATTTCCTCCCAATTTATTTTGTGCTTAGCATATTAAGTAATTTGAGGAAAGATGATATTTGTTACCCAGAAGAAAAAGTGACTAATTGTTTCACATCCACATATGTAAAAGCAATCATTTAAGTGATTCTTCCCAGAACAAAGAATGTCCACTCATAGGTGAAAGTAGTCATTGGCAAATTTGGCATGGTCATTTCTTTAATTAGCAAATAATTCTTAAGGCTTTCCCATACTACACACACTTCAGCTAAGAATGGAACTTAAGTAGGAGGTGAGAGTTTGCCAGCACAGTGTGTTAGGAAATCCTTCCTTAGAGTTAACCTAAATCCATGAATAATATAGTTTCTTATTATAATTAATATCAGCTAGAATCATCTAATAATAGTTTAATAAATATTAAGCCAGGCATGTGTGCCAGATGATAAGGGTATGAAGATAAAGACATTATTCTAGCCATCCAGAATCACTTTGTCACACACATTAGAATGACTATTATTAAAAAAGAAAAGAAAGAAAGGAAGGAAAATAATCAATGTTGCCAAGGATGTGGAAAAATTGGAACCCTTGTGCATTGCTGGTGGAAATGTATAATGGTATAGCCACTGTGGAAGATGATATGAAAGTCCTCAAAAAATTAATGACTTATCACATGGTCCAGCAATTCCGCTTCTGGATATATACCCAAACGAATTGAATTGGGGACTTGAACACATATTTGTACACCCATGTTCATAACAGCACTATTCACAACAGCCAAAAGGTGGAAGCAACCCAAGTGTCCACTGACGAATGAATGGATAAACGAAATATGGCATATTCATAGAATGGAATGTTATTAAGCCTAAAACAGGAAGGAAATTCTGACACGCAACAATATGAATGAACCTTAAAGACATTATGTTAAGTGAAATAAGCCAGTCACAAAAGGACAAGTATTTATGATTCCACTTAGATAAAGTCAAATTCATAGAGAAAGAAAGCAGAATGGTGGTTGACAGGGACTAAGAGGAGGAAGGAACCAAGAGTTATTGTTTAATGAGTATGGAGTTTCAGTTTGGGAAGATGAAAAAGTTCTGGAGAGGGATGTGATGATGGTAACACAGTAATGTGAATGTACTTAATGCCACTGAACTGCACACTTAAAGATGGTTAAAATGGTAAATTTTCTGTCATGTATATTTTACCACAATTTTTAAAATTTAAATTTAGATTTTAAAAAAAGAAACATTTAGTCTAGTGTAGGAGAAAAACTGATAAACAAGCAATTACATAACTCTCTGGGGAGTGCTGAGGTAGTGACATGCAGCATCAGGGCAGCATCCTGCATTCACAAAGGACACTACTTCCATAAGTAGTCCTTTTATTTAAAGTCAGATAATAAAGAAGAGGGGGTTACCACTTCAAAATGTTAAACACCATTCAGCCTGCTCTGATTCAGCCACTCATACTGCTAGTGCTGGAAGTTTAAAATCACAGAACAAAGGTAACAAATTCTTGGTTTTCCAGTCCCAAAGCCACAGTACAAAAGAAGGGCAGAAAAACTAGAAAATTCAGGTCCTGTCCCGAACACACATACACAGATTTCCAAACTAGGTAAAGATTCCACAGGGCGGAGGATAGAGCAAAGGGAAGCCATTGGAGTATGAGAGTTGAAGTCTAGACACTGAATGATTGGCCTGGACAATCCTTTGCTGGGCATAGATTGTCACGTGCACTAGGGAGAAACAAGGAGCAGCCAGCAGCAAAGTCAGTGGCCAGATGGGAGGTCAGTACTTGGAGACATTTTCGTCTGCATTTACTAAGAACTACGCAACACCCACCCTGAAGCACTGCCTCAGTTGCCCTTCTCAATGACGGCAGACAGTAGGTTACCCATTGGTAGTCCAGCAAGAAGGATGCCGATATGCTTTCAAAACTTGCTCAGCTCCCATCCTTCCCTCCCTCTAGGGAATAATCTCCCTTAAATGGCTCAGGGCCCCAGTATCTCCCTAGAAGAAAGGGCAGAACTCTGGGCAACTGATAGTGATATGGGAACGGAAAGAAAGCCCCTGTCTGACCTACCACATGACAGGCAGAACCAGCTCAAGACCTCCCGTTAATCTGGGACAGTGTTGAACAGCGATAGCTTAGTTCTATAGCTATTATAACATAATTGGAAACCTGAAGTGCTAAAAGCAAAAAGTCTGAGTATCACACATTAGATATTCAAGCAGAAATTCTCTGGAGAATTTTTTAGAAAAAATATAGCAATACTAATGTTTAAACAAGGAAATCCATGCTAAGTATTTTTTGGACAGGAGGACTAAAAGAAACCCCCCACCACCACAAAGGGATATTACCAGGGCCATACTCGTGGTTCCTGTAAGACTCTTACTCAGTCAGGCATGTCTATAGACACAAAGCACAAAGTCCCAAGGTACAACGTCACAGTCAGGACCACAAAGGGACTGAAAGAAATCAGGACAAATTACTGGGGCCTAGAGGTCTGGAAAGGGATCCAGCCGTGACCACACTGCATTATCAAAACAAATCCCCTGAAAGGATTTTCAATCAGTCTGCCCAAATTTACTCTCAGCAGCTCTAGTTATAGACTTGCCTCTTCTGGGGTCAGGAGGGAAAACACAGAGAAATCAAACTGGTATGTCCAGCCCCTAAAAACTCCAAACAAGGGTCAGTCATGCATCCTTGGTAGGCCTATGTCAATACTTTGCTCTTCATTAAAGAGGTCAGCTGAATGTAAGATAATGGAACTCCCATGACATGATGACTTTGTTGCGTCATGAACTGAAATTATCCCTGGGCCAATATGTGACCAATTTCTTTCTTATTATTCATACATTGCCCAGTAGACTCCAGCTTCCTGGAACTCAAAATCTCTTAGCGATAATTTAGCAGTAACATCACAATGTCTCATTGTTCTCTAGTAAGAGTCATTTCCATGTGATTCATCTCAAGTCCAGTATTCATTCTTTTCCTTTCCTTCTGGCTGTTCTGTCCCTTCTCCATGGCTACTCAAAATTATTAAGTGTCTCATGGTATCAAATACAGGCAAATAGCTAGAAATGCGAAACTCTCTTGGGTGGATCTTGTTTCATGTGTGTACTAACCAGAGAGCAGTGCCTATTCCCACCCAATTGTAGAAATAATTGAGATTAGTCTACTGTGTGTCGATTCCACTCAATCAGTGGAATGGGCTTGCTGTTAAGTGTAAAGATACAATATTATATAGTTCTGCAATAACGTTTAAGTATATTATAAGTAAGACTATTAAGGCCTAATGAGTTAGACCACCTAAGAATCATGTTCGTTAGCTGTGGGTGAAAATGAAAGTTGTATTAAAACTATTTGCATTGCCCACCTATGAAAGCTAGACAGATAAAGCATGTGATTGGGAACTCAATCTAGGTGTGTCTGCAATACAAAAATTTTCTGTCAGGTGTAACACATATCCATGGATGATATTCAGTTAGTAAATCATTATTTACAAATAAATAAATAAATAAAGTTATGAATACTACATTTGAGGAATAGAAAGAATAATAAAGATTTCTGCCTATGAGGAGTTTGCAAATTTACAAACTTGAGGGTGAATAATACTTCTCAGATAATTTTAATACAAGTCAGTTGCAGTTCTTCATAGCTCACAAGATGTTTAGAATCTACAGTCAATTCTTACATAGATAAAAAAAAAGTGTAGTCAAAATACACCTTGAAAATCTCTTAGATTATCCTAAAGTACAATATAAGCACTTAATTCACAGTGTTTTTAAATGCATACTGTACAATTAGTCTACTGAATATAAGAAAGAGCAAACATGAAAAATTTCCTTTTACATCGATTTCCTGTAAAATTTTACTTAAAACTCTTGCTAAACTATGTCCACTGTTTAATTTGTGTAAATTAAATGATGCAACACTACTCTAGGAAATTAGTGTCATAAACTGGGTACAAGCTATAAAAATTCAGAGGAAGGAGGACTTACACCTCAAATCAACTCTCTAGTGAATATTTTCCTGGTAGAATGCCTGTTTGTTTTTAATAACCAAACGTATTAGTCAGGGATCTCCAGAGAAACAGAGCCAATAGGATATGTGTATATATATGGAAAAAGAGAGATTTATTTTAAAGAATTGGCTCACAGGATTGTGTAGGCTGGCAAGCCCAAACTCCAGAGGGTAGGCCAGCAGGCTGGAGACCCAAGGAAGAGCGAGAGTTCGATTCTGAAGGCAGTCTGCTGACAGAATTCCCTCTGCCTCTGGAGAGGTCAGTCTTTTTAGCATTCAGGCCTTCAGCCTGAATATATATTCATTATTGAGGACAATCTGCTTTACTCAAAGTCGACTGATTTAAATGTTAATCTTGTCTAAAAAATACCTTCACAAAAACAGCTAGAATAATGTTTGACCAAATATCTGAGTACCGTAGCCTAGCCAAGTTGACCCATAAAGTTAAGCATCACATCAAACTTCACAGGTTTTTATAGGACAGGCAGTCAAACTATCACACACAGGCCAAATTCAGCCTGCCATCTGTTTTTGTACAACTAACAAATCAAAAATGGTTTTTACATTTTTAAATGAATGGGAGGAAAAAATCAAAAGAACACATGAAAATTATAAGAAACTCAAATTTCAGAGCCCATAAATAAAGTTTTAATGGAACACAGTCAGGCTCATTTATTTGTGTATTGTCTATGGCTGCTTTCATGCTACAATGGCAGAGTTGAGTAGTTGCAATGGAGACCATATGGCCGCAAAGCCTGAAATATTTATTATCTGGTCTTTTATGGAAAAAGTTTGCCAACCTCTATTCTAGAAAATGTTTATATAGGAAAAAATTCATAGTTATATCCTCAAAATTCAATACAATGTTTCTAATAAAAGGATGTTCAGAAAAAAATCTCAAGATACATTCAAACACAGTAAGTAGGGCATCAAAATCACGTTTACATATGTCCCTGAGAGACGCCACAGTATCATATTTGATATGACAAGATGATAAGAAGCTTTTCATTAAGTCCCAAGCCTCTTAAGTCTCCTCAAGCACTGTATTAGTTTGCTAGGTCTGCTGTAATAATGTACCACAAACTGGGAGGCTTAACCAACAAAAACTTATTGTCTTACAGTGATGGAGGCTAGAAGTCCAAATCAAGATATTGGCAGGGCTTTTTCATTCTGAGGACTATGAGGGAAGGCCTCTCTCCTTGGCTTGTAGATGGCCATCTTCCCCCTGTGTCTCTTCACATCATCTTGCTTTTGTACATATCCCTTTATGTGAGTCCAAATTTCCCATTTTTATAAGGACACCAGCTGTATTGGGTTAGGACCCATCCTAATGACCTCACTGTAACTTGAACACCTCTGTAAAGACCCTACACCAAATCAGGTCACCGTCTGAGGTTCTGAGAGTTTACATTTCAACATACAAATCGGAAGGGAAATAATTCAACCCATAACAAGCAACATACAAAATACCAACATGAACCACAAAAGTGTAAGCAATGCTCCATTTTGCAAATGTTCTGCCTTGAAGCCTTGACCAACCTCCAGTGAAGACTTGCCCAAGCATTCCTTTGTTTATTTTCAGCAAAACCAAGGTGAGAGGGCATCAATGAATTTCTCTGAGATTGATGGTTTGTCTGAAATTTCTCCGTTTCTCAATTTGTCAGCACTAGAATGTTCCACAACCAGTACTGAACAATGGCTGTTACAACCTTCTTCTTTTCTTCCTTCTCAACTTTCTTCAAACTTTATATTTATACATCATTTGGCGACTATCAACTCACACAGAAAGTTAACAGTTTTTTGTGTAATTTTTATAGTATTTTGTAAGAAGTGTATTTATTGCTGTGTTACTTGCCACTTACATTGTAAAGGTGTTTAGATCATAGTATGTTACATATGTTACTTCATATAAAGTAACTGCAGTGTGGTTTAAGTTTCTTGCTCATACATAGGCTTTATATTATAGCAGCATTTTAGAAAACTGATCAGGGGTTTTGGGCATGACATAAAAAACATTACAATCTTTCTTCTTGAACATAATAAACTCCTGATTAGCATTTGCATGCAGAGCTTCTGACTTTTAGAAATTGTTTACTAACATTAAGTGAGTATTTCTCAGTGGAGAGATGATAGAAACGCAGCAACTGAACTGTGATTTCATGAACTTGATTTCGTGAAAACTCAGGGCAGTGCTTCAGGCTAAAGTAAAAGATGTTGAAGTGCGGAAATACAAAAGTGCCAAACATTTGGAACACTAGTTACATGATAGCAATTGATATCTGTAGAGGAGTAGAGAAGCAAGGCTTCACCAGGAAATGATAGATCACAGATGATCTCGGATTCCAGGCTAAGGGGTTGAGAATTTACTCATAGGCAACAGAGGGTCATATTTTTATATATATATATAGATAGATAGATCTTTTTTGAATGAGAAATTCAAAAGCTTGTTGGGGGGAAGAAGAGAAGGGCTAAAACTAAATACAATTTAGCAAATGTGACTTCCTGGAAATAGAAATGGATTAAAGTCTTGGTTAAAATCCTCAGGCGCCCCCTACTGGTAAGGAAGAGATGACAGCCCAGAGGGAAAATTTGATCAATTCCTCTGCAGCTGGAATAATGATGGAGAAAATACTCTTCCTTAGGATGAAGCAATAAAAATATCCTAAAGCAAAGTTTTCCACCAACTGAGAGCATTATTTTCTGAAAACTAGCCGATATTCAATAAATATTCATATGTAGGGCTAAGAACAAGAGATTTCTTCAGTAGTTAGAGAACACCAGCCTAGTGACTCAATAGCTGTGGAGAAAGGTAAAGTATAAATCTTCATTTAAACACCTTCAAAAATAAAAATATGGTGTGCAAATGTATTTATAGCCCTTCACTCCAATAGGCTTTCAAATGAGCCACATTGGAAGCACTATATGAAACTGCAGCTCAAAATATCTCCTAAGATGTTTTTCTAGCATCAACAGATAGTAAACTTAGGAGGCAAATAAAGTTTATAATTGGAAACTTGAACAAGGAGGAGCGAGGTGAGACTCTGTTCCAATTCCTTGGAAAGAGCCTCATTGTTATATCATATCAGAGGATGAGCCCTCTCCAGCATCCCTCACATTCTCCAGCTGTGTCTTTTCTCCTTAAATTTCCCTCCTATTCCTTTATACTTGATCCCTTTTCTCCACAAGTGATAAGGGACATATGGTTGAACATTTAGGGTATATTCAGACACAGCTCAGGTGGGACACAAGCATTTCATTCTCCCCCTTTGCATCAAGTTTTCATAAATTGTTTTTGGCAATTTGCTAGCCAGTTCTGAAAATAACCAGCTATATGCTCACTTAGACAAATCAATGGACCCTCTGTGCCTCAGTTTCCACAACTATAAGATGAAGACGATGGAATACATGGTCTTTAACAGCCCTTCCAACTGTAAATACAAAAGTACTACAGTACTTAGAATTGTGGAGCTCAAGGAGAGCCGACTCTACTCCACCCTGACAATTCAAAGCCCAGAAACCTTCTGTGGTTTTTCCAAGAGGCAGAAATTGAACTGGAATCAAGACTCTTGACTGCTTCTGAGGATTTCTATTCCATTCTCATTTATTCCTATTTGAAGTAGAAAACCCAGCCTACATTTCAGAGAGATTTATGGAGCTTGAATCTATACAAGTGACCAATTTTCCAAAACCAAATAAATTTTTTCCAATCCTAATTATTTTCAAAAATATATGTGATTCAAGCATTTCTGCTATTTTTGATGGTTTTTCAATCCAGTGTTACACATATTTTAGAATCTTTAGCTGTCTTACACAGACTTGGAATTCTCTTTACCTCTCAAAGATCCCTGCTGTTGTACTTCTGCTCTGGTCACCTTTTTAAAAAATTACTCAATTTTTTTCACAGATATTATTTTGCTTGTTTCTTAATTGAAAAACAATAAATTTACTGGTTGTGAAATTTAAATTTGTCAAAGCTATTCAAATAAAATTCTTAAGTTAAAAAATGTTCAGCAAGCATTACTGCTCCAAATCTATAAGAATGTTTTGCAGGTCTGGGTACGATCTGTTAGGGACATCAGAGGAAAGGAATGGGTGATAAAACAACTTGGAACTGACCATTTCACAAGCAGGTGTTTATAGAAATATGGAAAGCCAAATCACAAGCAACCTTGGTAAAAAGCTGGATACACCGCACGGTGTTCAGCTATTATTTTTGCCAACACAGCATCCAATCCTTCTTCTGAAAACAGCACCACATTTTCATCTGAAGAACTCCCCCTCCTTCCCTCTCAGTCCACGTAGTTCGAAGGCTGCTTGGAGATCCTATGTGCCAGGGCTGCCCAATTAAAGCACTGCCTCCTTCAGGCCACAGAGGTTAGTACTGGGATGAGTATGTAACTCAAGACAAAGCAAAGGGTTAAGTCTCTATTCTTGTCTGAACTCCAGGACTTGTTTAAATTTCTTCACGTTGTGCAGTTATTTTTTTCCCCTTTGCAAAGGAAGCCAGTGTCTGTCCCATCTATCTCATAAAGTTGTTTTTAGGATGAAATGATTCCATACACAACTTATGAAAATGTTTCTAAGCAGGATGCATTACAAAAGCATGTGCTATTATGATATGTGTAATTGGAATCACAAAATACATGTAAGATATGATAGTGTAAAAGCAAGACGTAAATGTGCTTTGGAAAGCAAAATGCACTATATAAACACAAGGTAGTGAGGATAACATCACAGCTAGTTTGCTGCTAAGCACTGGGGCATGAACTCACTGAAACTGGAGATAAACACATATTATCTGAACACATTTATCCATTTAGTTTTTCAAGAATTTATGGATCACCACTATGTTCCAGGCACATTCATTGGGGTATACACAAAGGCTACACTGGAGATTATATACATATAATGTGTGTTATGTATCAAGAAGAAAAAAATGTTATTTAACATATACGCACATTCTCCCATCACACATACACACAGTGAACAACAGCTAAAGGACTATAGCTATTTCTGCTTTATATAAGAAATTAATCATATCAGGGAAAGAAATCCTTGAATAAAAATCTGACTTGGGCAATCATAAAAGGAAATGTTTTCATTTCAAGGTTTCTTCCATGTTTTCTGCTGCTAAATGATAGAGTCCTCAAGGCAGAGTTCTTTGTTTATCAGAATGATTTAATGAGTCTGGAGAAATGACAAGTAGGCCTACAGTTTAGACTAGGATCATCACAGTAAGATCACTCTTAGATGGTACCCATTGTGTGGCAGGCACTGCTCTAAGGCCTGTGCTACATTGACTCATTTAATGTACACCACAACCCCATGGAAGAGCTACTCCTATCATCCTCACTGCAGAGAGTAACCAGAGCATCACCACTAAACAGCTTGAAAAAGCTGGGGTTTGAACCTAGGCTCCAGCACCCTTTCTCTTTAACTAGTACGTTGGATTGCCTCCTAAGGGACTAAAGGAAGCAGAATCCTTCTGTTTTATCAAATCAGAGTGTCTGATTTTTTCAGAAACAGCAGAAAGGAAGAGTAAAAATGGAAATTCATTAATATGGCCAGACAGTTGAGTTCCATGTAAGAAGATGTCCAGCTAAAATTCTTTAGTGGTAGGTATGATTGATGGGCTTTTTTTTTTTTAAAGCTTCATGGAGATTTAATTAATATGCCATTCAGTTTGTCCATTTAAAGTGTGCAATACAGTGGTTTTTATTACATTCACAGAGTTGCACAATGATCACCACAGTCAATTTTAGAACATTTTTGTACCCCAAAAAGAAGCTTCATCTCAAGGAAGAGTGACGTATATTACAAATCAAGGATCCAAACTCCATCATGCTTGGGCCATAGAAAATTACAGTAAATCAGCTTTGGTAAGGACAGTAATATCTTATATTTGAAATTTGCATCATATTTTAAAATATGCATTCATATGTATGACTTCATTTGGTACTCCCAATGCAACCCTCTGCTGTAATCAGGGGAATATTGTCCACATTTTATACATGAGGAAACTAAAACTCACAAATACTAAATGATGGCATTAATTCATTGCAGAGGGGACTTCCAGTGATTTCAAAAACTCTCCCATGGCTCAAAAAGCAGTAAAAAATTGTATATTTTTATCTAAATACCTACATTATTTATCTATCACCACTAACAATTAAGATGTCAGTATACAAATGAAAAACTTTTTCAACTCTTTCGCCACTTATTAAGCATCATTTAAAAAGTCTGATGATTCTGAGATTATGATTGTTACCGTGGTAATGAACCACAATATCAAACTCTGTTCATAAATCATTCCTAAGTAAAGCAAACAACAGTATGAGACTAAACACTGGAGCTTCTTTCATTTAAAACAGAACCCATATTTAATAATAAGAAGAATGTGTGAAAAAATTAAATTCAACATTTATTGCACACCTCTTATAGTCTAGGCCTTGTACCCACGCCTTGTACCAGGCCTTATAGTCCAGGCCTGGCGATACAGAAACAAGTAATATCAATTTAGAGCCATTGGCACAAATCGTGTTTTCAGCAGTTTGCTCTTTTAAATAGGGTATGTTTGGGTTGGTCACTATCTTGTTGTGATGTTTAAGCTAACAAACTAAAAATATAAGATACAACCAAACAGACATTCATCTGATATATCAGAAGCCCAGAAAGAAAGGTGCTTGCTTTAATTAACAAAGAAATTTTTAAAAATTAAGTGATAACAACCAGTGGTAAGAGTTTGGGAAGACCTAGCTTTTCTAGAGAGAAATTGACAATAGTATAAAAACATCTTAAAGTGGCTGGCCCCATGGTGTAGTGGTTAAGTTTGGCCCACTCTGCTTTGGCGGCCTGGGTTTGGATCCCAGGCGTGGACCTGCACCACTTGTCAGCATGCGGTGGTGGCGACCCACATATAAAATAGAGGAACATTGGCACAGATGTTAGCTCAGGGCGAATCTTATCTTCCTTAGCAAAAAAAAAAAAAAAAAAACCCGCAAATAATGCACCTTAAAAACACCAACTATTTAGACCTAATAATTTCATTTCTAAGAACTTAGCTTCATGAAACAATCATGACATGCATAAAGTTAAAAAGAAAGGTGTTCAATTAAATATTACTTATAATTTATAACAAAAAATAGGAAGACTCTAATAAACCAAAAAAGAGATGACTTGTTAAGATGGTTATAATACAATTGTATAAAGAAATACCACCTAAGCTTCATAAAGATGAAAAGTTTTTTCTATTTTCTTCACTAGCTTATCCTCATCATTTAACACATAGTAGATGTTCAATAAATATTTTTTAATGAATTCATGAAGAAAGGAAGGCATTAAAGAGGCCATTAAAAATAATGTTAGTAGGAGGAGTGATGTCAGCATCATGGCAGAGCGAGCTCTCCCCTTCAACTCTCCCCTCTAACATACAATGAACAGGACATTCATATACCAACAGAGGACACCCACACAACACAAAAGACTCATGCAGCCATATATCTGAAAGTGGAAGTGCTGGAGTTCCCCCCAAGGATGTGAAATGAGGTAAGAGGTATCTTCTCTTCTTCCCAAAGGGCAGTGACCCAGGGACTGTGCATGGCTCTGAGAGGAAAGGAGAGGGAGGCTGTCCTCTATGGGAATATCATCTCTCTCCAAGGTCCCTCACAACCCGTGGGAAAGCCACACACAGAAGCAACTAGCTATTGTGGGGATGTCTTCATCAAGCTAACACCCCAGGAGAGCAGATAGCAAGGGCAGAGTGAGAAGCCCCTGGGATCACACAGGAGAAAGAAAGAGCACCACTCTGCCACCCAGCACCCTAGTTCAGCAGGTCCGGAAAAGCAGTGGCTGAGAGCTGAGCCACAGGTCTTGGCAGGTTCAGAATATGTAGCTGTTGACCACCACCCAGTGGTGGGAGGTAGAAGTGGTGATCAAATACTACCACCATGCAGAAGCACAAATCCATGCAATAAAGCAGTATGAGAAAATAAATTAAATCTCCAGTCCAGAAGGAAAATGAGAAGTACCCAGAAATCAAACCGGAAGGCACAGAAATCTATATTCTAAATGATAGAGAATTCAAAATAGCTATCACAAAAAAACTAAACCAGTTACAAGAAAATGCAGATAGATAGTTCAATGAATTCAGGAACTTCTTCATAACAGCAATTGAAACTGTAAAGAAAAATCAATCAGAAATATTGGAGATGAAAAGCACAATGGATGAGATAAAAATAATATGCATTCTCTGAAAAATAGAGCTGATATTATGGAGGAACAAATCAGCAATATTTAGGACAGAAATATAGAAATGCTTCAGATGGAGGAGGAGAGAAAACCAAGACCAAGAAGAAGTGGAGAAATTCTTCGAGAAACATCCGACTCAATTATGAAATACAACATAAGGATTATAGGTATTCCAGAGGGAGAAGAGAGGGAGAATGGAGCAGAAAGCCTGTTCAAAGATATAATAGCTGAGAACTTCCCAAACCTGGGGAAGGAGCTGGAAATACAAGTGAATGAAGCCAATAGCTCTCCTAACTGTATCAATGTAAAAAGATTTACCCCAACACATATAGTAGTGAAGCTAGCAAAAGTCAATGACACAAAAAAGAAGCAAGGGCAAGAAGACAGAAGAAAATAACTTACAAAGGAACCCCTATCAGGCTTTCAGCAGATCTCTCAGCAGAAACCCTATAGGCAGGGAGAGTGTGTAATGACGTTCAAAACTCTGAAAGACAAAAACTTTCAGCCAAGAATACTCTATACAGTGAAAACATCCTTTGGATATAATGGAGACATAAAATCTTTCCCACAAAAACAAAAGCTAAGGGAGTTCATTGCCACAATAACCCATCTAAAAGAAATCTTCAAGAAGATCTTTCATACAAACTTCATGGTAGCAACTAAACAAATAGTTAGAACCGAGATAAAAATAATAAATAAGAAGAAAACCAGCATAGAAAACTAATGAACTGAATTGGTAGTCTGAAATACATGGGAAAAGAAACAAAGAAAAGGCAGGAGAACCAAAAAACGAGTGATAAAATGGCAGTATTAAGCCCTCATATATCAATAACCACTCTAAATGTAAATGGATTGAATTCTCCAATCAAAAGACACAGAATGGCAGGATGGATTGAAAAACAAGACCCAACAATATGCTGCCTCCAGGAAACATGTATCAGCTCCAACAGCAAACACAGGCTCAGAGTGAAGAGATGGAAAATGACACTCCAAGCTAATGGCAAAGAAAAGAAAGCCAGTGTTGCAATACTTATATCAGACAAAGTAGACTTTAAGATAAGACAGGTAAAGAGAGACAAAGGGGGCAGTATATAATGAAAAAAGGGACACTCCACCAAGAAGACATAACACTTATAAATATCTTGGAACCCAACACAGGAGCACCAAAGTACATAAGGCGACTATTAACAAACCTAAATGGAGATATTAACAACACCACAGTAATAGTAGGGGAGCTCAACGCTCTACTTTCATCAATGGATAGATCATCCAGACAGAAAGTCAACAAGGAAGTAGTGGAATTAAATAAAAAACTAGACCAGATGGACTTAATAGAACACTCTGAATAGAACACTCCAGCCAAAAACAGCAGAATACACATTCTTCTCAAGTGCTCACAGAAAATTCCCAAGGATAGACAAAATGTTGGGAAACAAGGCAAGCCTCAATAAATTTAAGAAGATTGAAATAATATCAAGCATCTTTTCTGACCATAATACTATGAAACTACAAATTAACTACAAGAGAAAAGCTGAGAGACAAAGACGTGGAGACTAAACAACAGGCTACTGAAAAAACAATGGATCACTGAAGAAATTAAAGTAAAAATCAAAAAATATCTGGAGATGAAAATGAAAACATACCATACCAACTCATATGGGATGCTGCAAAAGTGATCCTAAGAGGGAAATTCATAGCAATACAGGCCCAACTTAACAAAGAAGAAAAATCTCAAATAAGCAATCTTAAACTACACCTAACAGAATTAGCAAAAGAAGAACAAACAAAGCCAAAAGTCAGCAGAAGGAGGGAAATAATAAAAATCACAGCAGAAATAAATGAAATTGAAACAAAAAAAATTAGAAAGAATCAATGAAACAAAGAGCTTCTTCTTTGAGAAGATAAACAAAATTGACAAACCCTTAGACTCACTAAGAAAAAAGAAAGAAAGCTCAAATAAATAAAATTAGAAATGAAAGAGGAGAAATTACAACAGATACCACAGAAATACAAAGGAATATATATATTCCTTTTATAATTATAAAAGAATACTATGAAAAACTGTATGCCAACAAGTTTGACAATATAGAAGAAATGGATAAATTCTTAGACACTTACAACCTCCTAAAGCTGAATCAAGAAGAAGTAGATAATCTGAATAGACCAATCACAAGTGAAGAGATTGAAATGATAATCAAAAACCTTCCAAAATATAAAAGTCCAGGACCAGACAGCTTCTCTGGAGAATTCCACCAAACATTCAAAGAAGATTTAATACCTATCCTTCTCAAACTATGCCAAGAAATTGAGGAAGACAGAACACTTTCTAATACATTCTACTAGGCCAACATCACCGTGAGACAAAAGCCAGACAAGGACAACACAAAAAATGAAAATTCAGGCCAATATTGCAGATGAACATAGATGCAAAAATCCTCAACAAAATATTGGCAACCCAAATACAGCAATGCAACAAAAAGATCATACACCATGATCAAGTGAGATTTATACCAGGGACACAGGGATAGTTTAACATCCATGAATCAATCAATGTGATACACATTAACAAAATGAGGAATAAAAACCACATGGTCATCTCAATAGATGCAGAGAAAGCATTTGGCAAGATCCAACATCCATTTATGATAAGAATTCAATAAAATGGGGATAGAAGGAAAGTACCTCAACATAATAAAGGCCACATATGACAAACCCACAGCCAACATCATGCTCAATGGGGAAAAACTGAAACCATTCCTCTGAGAACAGGAACAAGACAAGGGTGCCCACTCTCACCACTCTTATTCAACATAATGCTGGAAGTTTTGGCCAGAGAAATTAGGCAAGAAAAAGAAATAATAGTATCCAAATAGGAAATGAAGGAGTGAAACTCTCACTGTTTGCAGATAATTTGATTTTATATATAGAAAACCATAAAGAATCCATCAGAAAACTATTAGAAGTAATCAACAACTACAGCAAAATTGCAGGGTACAAAATCAACTTACAAAAATCAGTTGCATTTCTATGCTCTAATAATGAACTAACAGAAAGATAACTCAAGAATACAATCTCATTTACAATTCCAACAAAAAGAATAAAATATCTAGGAATAAATTTAGCCAAGGAGGTGAAAGACCTACACAATGAAAACTAAGAGATTACTGAAATAAATTGATGATGACATAAATAAATGGAAAGAGATTCCATGCACATGGATTGGAAGAATAAACATAGTTAAAATGTCCATACTACCTAAAGCAGTCTACAGATTCAGTGCAATCTCAATGAGAATCCCAATGACATTCTTCACGGAAATAGAACAAAGAATTGTAAAACTCATATGGGGCAACCAAAGACCCTGAATAGCTTAAGCAATCCTGAGAAAAAAGAACAAAGCTGGAGGCATCACAATCCTTGACTTCAAAACATACTGCAAAGCTATATTAATCAAAACAGTATGGTACTGGTACAAAAACAGGCGCACAGATCAATGGAACAGAATTGAAAGCCCAGAAATAAAACCATACATCTATGGACAGCTAATCTTTGACAAAGGAGCTAACAACATACAGTGGAGAAAGGAAAGTCTCTTCAATAAATGGTGTTGGGAAAACTGGACAGCCACATGCAAAAGAATGTAAGTAGACCCCTATCTTTCACCATACACAAAAATAAACTCAAAACGGATCAAAGACTGGAAGGTTAGACCTGAAACCATAAAACTTCTAGAAGAAAATATAGGCAGAACACTCTTTGACATCGGTCTTAAAAAGATGTTTTTGAATATCAGTCTGCTTTGGCAAGGGAAAAAAAAGAAAGAATAAATAAATGGAACTTCATCAGAGTAAAGAGCTTCTACAAGGCAAAGGAAATCAGGACAAAATGAAAAGACAACCCACCAATTGGGAGAAAATATTTGTAAATCATATATCTGACAAGGGGTTAATCTCCATAATATATAAAGAACTCACACAACTGAACAACAAACAATCCAATCAAAAAATGGGTAGAGGATATGCACAGATATTTCTCCAAAGAAAATATACAGATGGCCAACAGACACATGAAAAGATGTTCAATATCACTAATCATCAGGGAAATGCAAATCAAAACTACATTATCACCTTATACCCATTAGAATGGCTATAATCACCAAAACAAAAAGTAACAAATGTTGGAGAGGATGTGGAGGAAAAGGAACCCTCATACACTGCTGGTGGGACTGCAAACTAGTACAGCCACTATGGAAAATAGTTTGGAGATTTCTCAAAAAATTAAAAATACAAATACCATATGACCCAGCTATCCCACTACTGGGTATTTATCCAAAGAATTTGAAATCAACAATTCAAAGAGAATTATACACCCCTATGCTGTTTGCAGCATTATTCACAATATCCAAGACATGGAAGCAACTCAAGTGCCCATTGACTGATGATTGGATAAAGAAGATGTGGTATATACACACACAATGGAATACTACTCAGTCATAAAAAAAGACAAAATCATCCTGTTTGCAACAACACGGATGGACCTTGAGGACATTATGTTAAGGGAAATAAGCCAGACAGAGAAAGACAAACACCATGTGATTTCACTCATATGTGGAAGATAAACAAACACACGGACAAAGAGAACAGTTCAGTGGTTACCAGAGAGAAGGAGGTTGGGGGGTGAGCACAAAGAGTGAAGGGGTGTACTTATATGGTGACTGGCAAATAATAATAAACAACAGAAATATCATAATGTCATAAACTGTTATGACTTCAATAAAATAATAATAATGTTAGTAAATAATACTTAAATCCATTAAAAAGTTTTCACAATATGTTTTTATATTTTAAAAAGAAAGTTATAAAATAGTGTTTATAGTGTGATCACAATCTTTTTCTCTCAATTTTATTGTGTTCTCCACCTAAAAGGACATGATTCACAGTTGAAAAATTCATTTTCTTTTTAAAAATCAACATACTAAAATTTTTGAGCTGGCAGAAAGATATAACTGGAAGTCTTCAAATCTGGCAGTAGAAAGAGTAAAAGAGTAGGGCTTGAAAAGACCTCACCTTGAGCAATTTTCCATTCTAAAAACCATTTATTTGATGTAAGATCTTGAAGAGTCCTAGTCAATTAAAAACAAATGAAAAAGAAAGAAGAAACAATCCCCAAACACTTTCAGTTCAAATCTGAAAACATTCTCCCAATGAATCAACCTGCCATTGTAATGAATTTCTTCTTCCTTTTTTTTTGGCTGTCTTACCAAGAAATGAGTTTTCCCAGAGACCAAGACTGGTTCCAAACAGACCCACCAATGCTTCCCTTTCATAGTAATAGAGCCGAGAAGTGTTTGCTCCAGGACAACAGGATAGAGTAAGAGACCCCACTCTCCCTCTTCTGCTCTCATCAAGTTTCCATTTAACAATGGAAGGTAAGCAAAAAAGATAGTATAGTTTCCTTAAGAGTCCTAATAGAGCCACAGCAGAACCTTGACTTCAGCCTCTGAGTTCTCAGACCCACTAAAAGTTAATAAACCATCATTACTTATAAACCTCAAATAAACAAAGATGATTTATACTCTCAATTCACAAGTAGGGATTGGATTGACTGCTAAATCTAATATTAGTTTAAATAAACCAACTGTATACTACATTTCAACAGTACATAAAAAGTTAGAAATCTAAATAAGGTACTGTCTTTATTATATAAAAGGATGCATATTTCTTCCTAAGCGAAAATGAGAAATGAAGGTACATAGAATATTTTAAAATAATGAGGAGGATCAAACAATGTATGTTCTTAAATATTCCATGAATTAGGAGATAAAGTCACCTGGTGAGAGTGAGAAGGCAGGGCTGGAGATGAGGTTAAGGATTGCAAGAGAGAGCAAAGAGGTTTAGAGTAACTAGAAACATGCCAGAGTCCAAAGGGAATGAATACAGGAACCGTCAAGTAGCAATGAAGACCCATTTGAGATTGAATACCAGAAATCTGAAGAGACCAATCAGCATGGCTTAGCAATTTCTCAACTAATGTTCTGGAGCTGAAAAGGGCAAGCAAAGAATGTATTTTGGGTAAGTTAGTCAGGCCTAAGCTTTTTCGAGGAAAGCCTGGAAGATTGTCAAGCAGAGAAAAAACTAGAAAATTTTGAGGAGACATCATCAACCTAATCCTAGGCTAGGAGTAGATTCAAGTTTTAACAGAAGGCAGCTAGGTAATTAGAACATAAAGGGATAGTAACTAAACTGACATTTCTGTAGGAGTAAGAGAATTGGTGAACAGTAAGTAGGTTGTGGTCAGAGTTACAAATATTATAGTTAAGATATTGGAGAAGAGTTTTAGTGATGCTAAGCTCCAGGGTGTCATCATGGGAGGCTGATGTAGAGCTGAAGGTCAGTGGTTTAGAAGAGGCTGAGGAACTGTAAGGGTCAGATATCAGAAGGGACATTAACAGGAATGTTGACGCACCCAGGATGGTGATGAGTCACAGAGCTACATTCTGAGCCACCTATTTAGTTCATCTGGAATCTGGGTTTTGTGTTGGAGATGTGGTGGAATAGAGTTCATGATGGTAAAGAGGAGACGACACAATATAAATGTAGACATTAAAAGGAAAGGATATTTAGTGGGTGCAGAAAACATGTGGTCCTCGATAGTGAGGAGCAAGGACATGCTGAGCCCTACTCCTTCCATAAAAGGTTAAAGAAATTGCCTGGCCTGATATTACAATGCATGGGTCCAAAAGCCAAGAAAATGGAGAGTAGCCATTTACACATTTTCTTTACTATTTTTCCCCTGTGCTTCTCTTTCCAAGATCCAATGAAAATACTATTAAAATGATGTTATTTCTCAACGTAGAATAATCATAAGAAAGAGAAAACTATCTGCAATGCCTGTTAAAATGACAACTAAAATTGCAATCAGAGTCTTGAGGAATTTGTACCATTCTTAGAGAATTAGTCAGACATCGAGGGGTTCCCTGGTTAGCTCCTATTTTTCACATCTCAGCTCAACATCCTTTTATTCTATATATTCCCAACGTCTGTCGGATTTCCCACCACACTGAAATACTTTTTTGAGTGAATTAATAGATCATATGTATCTAAATTCCCTTAGGACCCGAGACCAGGCAGTATTCCAAGGTTTCAACATTCAGATTTGCTACATGGGACTCACAGAATCTAAAAAATGCAATCATAGATGGCGTAGAAAGATCAAGGGAGAATCACTGAAATCAGCCATTTAACTGTGTAATATTTAAAACTATTTAGAAGTATTTTAAAATTATAAATGTGTTTTTACACTGCTGGCATTATTGTACCAAGTAAAGGAAGAAATCATGATGCTAACCCAGATCTAAAACCCACTTTAGACATAACTATTATAACCTACCAGGTCCCACTGGAGCCGGTGTGCACCTGCCAAGCAGCCACATCCTGTCCTTGCCATATTTCCTCTCCCCTAGTGTTGGAGAAATTGATGCTAAAGTCTAGATTGCCAAGACCAGGGAGTCACGTAGCTAGTAGATATGCTTCCTGGGTATGAGCATTTTAACAGTAATCTTTGGTCTGAACCAAAGGTGGAAAGTTTAAGCTAGGCTGAATGAAGAGCAGGTGCTGACATGAGAGGCAATGGGGAGATATTTTGAAGAGATGCTCCTTGGATTAGTAAATCATCACTGAGTAGGCATCTCTAACTTGAACAATTCAACAAATACAACAAAGAAATAACACAGGGCGCAGAGAGCACCTGAATCCTGCTGTTGTTTTAATTAGGTATGCACTCTGATCTTCAAATTGCTTAATTGGGTCAGGTCTCAATAAGACCCCAAGGTAAATATATTTTAATGTATGCAAAGGGAGCTTTAAAGAAAATTATCTAAATTACAGTAATCACTTAGCAACTAATGTCTTCCCATTTGTCTCTACAGTAACTTGCTAAGGTCTTAAAGGAATTTAGACTGCTAAGTCCTGAGCTAAGTTCTGAATTAATAGTTATTTTGGCTTTAAAATACCACTCCAAATTTAATTACATTAATTATGTCTAATGAGTTTATTTACACAAAAATCAGTCAGCCTCTTGAGCTATTTCTTGACTGCTGACATTTAAACGTGCTTTTTCATAAGCATTTCTTATTAAAGACAGCCAATGATAATATCTAACTAAGTTTCAAGGAGACCTGCTAATGCAAACTGAAAATTCTTTAGCATAAATGAGATTCATCAGGTTCACCAGTACTGTGCTCAATGTTGGCATCTTAGTAGCCTCACTTATTTTCTTTCTTAAATCATTTAATTCCACTGTGGTCAGAGAATACACTAAAAGACTACAATCCTTTGAAATTTGTTCAACTTAATTCATGATCCATCATATGGTCCATTTTGCTAGACATTCATGTGCATGAGAGGGAAGATAAATTCTGTTATTGGTGGTTCAGTGTTCTACACAGCTCAGCTAAGTTGTTTATTTTGTTGTTCAGATCTTCTATATCTTTCCAATTGATTTCTAAGAAATCAGTAGTGGGGGTGAGATAAAGAGAGTGCTCAAGATTGTATCCAAGATTTTTGGCCTGAACAATGGGAAGAACAGTGAACACTGGTGGTCTAGTGGTTGAGATTCAGCACTCTTACACCATCCCATTGGTTCCTTTCCCAGTCAGGGAACCACACCACCTGTCTGCCAGTTGTCACACTGTGGTAACTGTGTGTTGCTGTGATGCTGAAAGCTATGCAACTGGTACTTCAAATACCAGCAGGGTCACTTATCATGGACAGGTTTCAGTGGAGCTTCCCAACTAGACAGACTAGGAAGAAAGACCTGGCTGCCCACTTCCAAAAAAATTGGCCGTGAAAACCCTGTGGATAGCCATGGAGCATTGTCTGAGATAGCACTGGAAGGTGAGAGGATGATGCAAAAAGAGCTGGCAGGCTTCCACTCTGCTGTACACAGGATCTCTAGGAGTCGGAATCGACTTGAGGGCATTAACAACAAAAAAACGGAAAGGATAAGTGGTAATGAAATGAGATGGAGAAGAAAGAAAGGAAAGGGAGTTACTCACATAACTTACATCCTGTTGCACATCTGCTGGCATCTTCTCTTCCTCTATCCCCGCTCCCTCTTCCTCACAGTTCAAGGTCGTTTCTACAATAATAGCCCTCACAAGAAGCTTAATCATATCCTTGTATAGTTTTTCATTTCTATAGTATTTCAGTGCCTAAACTGCACTCAGAAATTTGAGGACTTTCCAACAAAAAATGAACATCTGTAAGCATGTATAGACAGATATTTGATAAAATCCTTTGAAAAAGTTATTCAGCTCCCCAGGTCAGGAGAATTCAGGTCAACATTAGTAATTTAAGGAGTTTATGATGTGCCACAAATGGAGAAGTGAAGTGGAGAGCAGTGATGGTTGCTTTATTTTAAGATGGAGCTCATACTTATGATTTCCATTTTATTTTTTTTAAAAACAAGCCTTCTAAACTAACATGATGTACTAATCTCTAATAAAAACAAGCCTAATTGCCTCCCATTTAGATTGCAATCATGAAGGTCTGGTTTTTCCATAAAAACACTGCTCATTCTTAGATTACACTGTATTCATAAACAAACTCCTGTGTGTTGTTTCATTTTTTGTAGTTAGAGAGAATGTAGCATTTACTTGCAAGAAACTGAACTCAGGCATTAAAGCTAAATGGATTTAAACTGGTGAACATTCCATTCTCTATAAACAGCAGGAAGACTGTAGCATCTCCATATTAAGGCAAAGAACAATGAAAATAAGAAATAAATCACAACAATTTACATAAATAGTAGAATTTTATTATTTTGTCCACTCAGAAGCTATGTTATTTTCTTGCATGAGAAAATCAAAAACAGAAGTATTTAAGAACTCACAAACCTCCTCCTTGTACTGAGAACATGTTTGCGTTTTTGTGGTGTATGCCCTCTGAGGGCTAATGACATCATAATTTGGGGTCTGTGGGCTATCTTGCCTAGGGCTAACACCTGAGTAAAAGAGTAAAGTTCAAAACATTCACACAAACATCCCAAACAAACACAATTCTGAGGAAGGGATCATTCCATTGTAGCATCTTCTAGTTTAATACATGAATACAAGTGCTAGCATCACGTTTTGTTCCCTGGACCTAAGCTCATCAAAATTCGATTTTGTTTCAGAATGGAAGATAATGATTAGTAGGCTACATTTGTCCTTAAATAATTCAAGTAAATTCCCTGAAAATGACTCAGTCTTTCCTTGTTTTTATATCTTCCCTCCCCTCTTCCCTGCCCCACACACATGTTCCCCCAAATTAAAACAATCTTACGGTCAATAGCTTTCTTTGCTCTTAGTAAAAAACATAGCAAGCCTGGCTTTGGGAGTTTATACCGAACAATGGAGCCAAGAGGTAAAAGAAATAGAAACTAGGACAGAAAAATCATTTCAAGTCAAATGAGGGCCTTTATATCACAACTTAACCATTCAGTGCTCTAAAATCCTCTCTAATCTATCTCAAGGATTGGGGACTACTCTCATCCAACTTTATGCAATGCTTTTTAAATTTACCAGAGAAAAAGTTACAGTTTCAAGGATTATTACTACCATAACTAAAAGCTGAGTTTGAAATGTATGTTATGAGTCAAATGCGTAGGGTTTTACTCTTAAAGGAAAAAAGATGAGTCAGAAATTTTAAATAGAATATTTGAAATAATTGAGTTCAAGATGAAAGAAACAGAAAGAGTTCCATCTTTTAAACTAAGAATTGGGTGGCAACATATTTATTTTTCTTGTTGATATTTTAACAATTTGACTTTTCCTGTAAACTAGAGAGTAACTGATGGCTTATGTCGTCTGTCTTATACCAAGTTAGCAAAAGGCTCTGTTTTCTCTTCTTGGAAAATAAAGTTAACGATAATACTAATAACTATAATAGCTAAGTTTTATTGAAAGCTTAGTATGTCAAGCTCTTTACTTCAATCAATCAAGTTCTCTCAAAGAGTTTATAAGGAATATACTATTATTATCCATTTAGCCAAAGAAATTAAATCTCAGAGAAGTCAGGTAGCTCTCCCAAGTTAGTTAAGTGGAAAAGCCGGAATTATAACCCAGGCTGACATCCTCAAGAGCACACTTAACCCCTCTCCTACATAGCCCATAACATCAAGCCTATGTCATTCCTTTGCACTACCCATCATACTTGGAATTTTTCTCTTGTCACTCTTCAAATTTTGTTTTCAATATATATCATCCCTTATTAATTGTGAAAATTCCAGTAAGTAAACCGAAGAATAGTTTCTGACTTGCTGCTCTTCTATTACCAGCTTTGCTTGCCTTTGCCTTCCAGTTCTTTCAATGTTGTACCAGTCGTCATCACTGGCAACCAACCATCATCATTTGCAACATGCACAAAGATTTACCCCTATTGGCTGAAAACATTCATTTAGCACATATAATGTTCTAGGCTCCGTTGAACAAATGAATAAATAAATAAAGAGATTAGTTAGTACTAGATTGTAAAGGGAATTACATGTCCTGCTAGACTATCTCCTTGAAGGCAATGGAAAGCATTTCGAGTATTTAATAGGGTAATGGCATGCTCTGATTTGATGATAAAAAATCACAAACGTGGAAGTTTAGAGTAGATTTTAGAAAATAGTGAGACTGGATACAAGGAAATCAATTAAGAAGATTTTACTGTCCAATCTAGGCAAGAAATGATGAAGACTGGATCTATACCTTGGTAAGAGGGATTGAGAGGTAAGGTAGATAAAAAATCTATTGAAGAGAGCCCAACTTGGAGAGAATCAGACTGAAGTAGCTTATTAACAGTGAAGAGGAAAGATACAAAAGACATCTCGAGAATAAAAGTCCTTCTATTCTGCTCAGGTCTCAACACAAGACGGGAACATATTACCACTTGGGATTTTCGTGCCTGGGAAGAAAGCTGGACAAGAAAGATGAAGTGAGTGAAATTATCCAGAGCTAATTTTTCCTACCATGAACAGAGATTTAGCAGATTAGGAGATAAAAGTGAAAATAAGAGCCACTTGTCATCCTCCTACCTTCACTTCAACCCAGCAACATAGGTTTCACTTATCTTCATACTCACACGGCCAAAAGAAGAATGGGAACCTCTGCTCTACAGCGGAAGAAAAATGGGAAGAGAAACATGAGGCTGATTGTTTCTGCCCTAATGGAAGTTCCTGTGACATCTCCCTCAGAAAAGATGATGCAAAAGCCAATAGTAAGGTAGCCTTAGGAGAGCAAGCCCTCATGTCCTTGTAATGCTAGATAGGACACCTGTCCAACTACCACAAATGACCACTACCCTAGGTGAGCTACCCCAAAACTCTTGCCACATTCAACATTATTCTTTGAGCCCTAGAGAGTTAAAGAAGTTGAGATGATTTATTTAGTCTGCATAAAAGTTAATTTAAAAGTTTACACTTTAACATTATCAAATTAACTCAACCGTTTTTAGTGTTAAATCATTTGTTCCATTTTTCAAGTAAAATACGTATAAAAACATGAAAGTATAAAATCATAACGACACTGAAAACTAAAATTGATGAACAACTTATTGTTATAGTCTATTACAAATCGCTGGGTAGGATTTGAGAATCACAGTGGATGGCAATCCCATATTATCTAATTTTTGTTATTGTTTACTATCTCTCTCCTGTCAGGCTATATTATGAAAATAACACATTAAGTTATATTTAATGATATTAAGAAGCATGATAGAGAGAAGGAAAAGAGAGTTAAGTTATTGGATTTAAATCATGGGGACTCAAAGGAAAATATTTAATTATTGAGTCGGACAATTAGATACAGACTAAAGAAATTTTTAATTTAAATACAATACTAGTGAAATTTTACAATAGGGCATTTACCATCACAAACATTGAAGAAATATATGACATATTTAAATAGACATAAAAGAGAGAAATATCAAAGAATCAACAAAAGAATAGAGAATTACAAACGAACAGATATACCAGTTGCAAGAGGATATATAAATGGCTTAAATTCTGCATGATAAAATCAATTTAGCTAAAGAAAATTAAACAAAATGGCACAAATAAGTTAAAAAGCAAAAGGACAGCCCAAGCTATATAAGAAAAGGGAAATAAAAAGAAAGGTGACAATAGTAAAATGGGATAAAGGAAAAATCAAGGTAAATAATTAAATTATATAAGGAGGATCATTTTGTATTGAAAAGTATTTCAATTCATAATAAAATAACGACTATCATTAAGAATCTTTCTGTATTGGGTAATTTTCTTTTACAATATCAAATAGAAAAATTAGAATACACTACAGAAATTGATAGAACAGTAGTATTAGAAGTCTATAATACTCATCTCCTTTGGATTTTGGCAAATTTAGTAGGCAAAAGTTAAGCCACAGAGGATATTAATTATATATTCACTTAGGCAAATTCATGTTATATAGACAACATGGAGGGTCTTGTATGCTGCAAATCACTCTTTTAAAAATAAAATACATAATTTCAAAGTCGATAAATTTGGCTATATGGAATATCACAAACAAAACTAATAGAAAAACTAGAATAATATTTGGCCCAAATAATATAGAAAAATAGTTAACTAATTTTTATTTAAAAACATGTAACTTATTAAGAAAAACACTAGCAACCCAACAGAAGAATGAGCAAAGGATTGATTATTCACAGAAATAATACAATTTACCTAAAAACATATAAAGAAATTTTGAGCTTGCTATTCATCAGACATGTAAATTAAATGAGCAATGAAATTGAATTGCTGGGGGCCAGCCTGGTGGTGCAGTGGTTAAGTGAGCATGTCCTGCTTCGGCAGCCCAGGGTTTGCCAGTTCGGATCCAGCATGCAGACATGGCACTGCTTGGCAAGCCATGCTGTGGTATGTGTCCCACATAGAAAGTAGAGGAAGATGGGCACCAATGTTAGCTCAAAGCCAGTCTTCCTCAGCAAAAATAGGACGATTGGCAGAAGATGTTAGCTCAGGGCTAATCTCCCCCCCCCCCAAAAAAAAGAAATTGCATTGGGGATGCCAAATAAATACAAGTTTTAATTACTAAGCCAAGTCAGGATGTCATAGGCTGAGTAGTCTCATACATTGCTGGTGGTAAAGATTTCTGGGAAATAACTGAAAGGTTTGAGACTTAATAATGTTCACACATGGGGCTGGCCTGGTGGCACAGTGGTTAAGTGCTCACGTTCCACTTCAGCACCCCGGGGTTCGCCAGTTTGGATCCCAGGTAGGGACATCACACTGTTTGACAAGCCATGTTGTGGTAGGCGTCCCACGTATAAAGTAGAGGAAGATGGGCACGGATGTTAGCTCAGGGCCAGTCTTCCTCAGCAAAAAGAGGAGGATTGGCAACAGATGTTAGCTCAGGGCTAAGCTTCCTCAAAAAAAATAAATAAATAAAAATAAAAATAATGCTCACACATATCTTTTTTATTCAGTACAGGGTACCACCTTGGAAATTATACAAAAGTACACAAAAGATGTAAGCCCATGAACGCTCATAGCAATTTTTTGTGTGTATTATGTGAGGAAGAGTGGCCCTGAACTAACATCTGTTGCCCATCTTCCTCTTTTCCTTAAGGAAGATTGTTGCTGAGCTAACTCTGTGTTGATCTTCCTCTATTTTTTGTATGTGGGATGCTGCCACAGCATGGCTTGATGAATGGTACATAGGTCCATACCTGAGATCCGAACCTGTGAACCTCAGGCCACAAAAGTGGAGTGCGTGAACTTAATGGCTATGTCACTGGGCCAACCCCTGTAACATTTTTTTGAAAACAAAAATATCTAAAATAAATCCATAATCTCTTATCTGAAACCCTTGGAGAAGAATTTTTTGGAATTCATCATTTTTTGGACTTTAGAGGGCAAGACTAAACCCCTGAGGGTTTGGAGCAACATTCCACAATCCTCTAATATTTCTGGCGTGAAATGCCTCACTTTAAGTGGGATAAACACAGGTAACACATAGTTTCACATCAGTTTAGATAAGTCTTGCCATCAAATTAGATCAGGTCAACTCTGGTGCCCCCAAATGAGTGACAAAAACATTTTTCTTTTCACAGCTGTTTGGATTTTGAAATTATAGGTAAAAGTCTATAGATATGGGATTTTGATATTATAGAAAAAAGGAACTGTATTGATGGAATATTTGAAGCATCACTACATTATGAAGCATCCATATGATAGAATATGACCCAGCAAATAAAAATTACAGAGTCAAAATGTTTTATAGGACAGGGAAAGTCTCTTTTATATACATACTTGGTGGAAATCTTAGTATTTGAAACTGTATATACAGCACAATTCCAATTTTTAAAAATATTTATCTGCATAAAAAGATGCAGATGAAATACTATGAATTTTAACAGCAGTTCTCTCTGAGTGTTAAGGTTATGGTTGATTTTTCTGTTTTACTTATGTCTTATCTACATTCCCCAACTTTTAAAATAGTGAGTATGTATTCCTTCCCCTCTGGTAACCACCAATGCAATCTGTGTTGCTATGTGTTTGTTGTTGTTTTTATCTTCTACTTATGAGTGAGATCATACAGTATCTGATTTTCTCCCTCTGACTTATTTCACTCAGCATAATACCCTCAAGGTCCATCCATATTGTCACAATTGGCCAGATTTCATCATTTCTTATGGCTAAGCAGTATTCCATCATGTATATATATCACATCTTCTTTATCCATTCGTCCCTTGATGGGCACCTAGTTTGTTTCCAAGTCTTGTCTATTGTGAATAAGGCTGCAATAAACACAGGGGTGCATGTATCTCTATGCATTTGTGTTTTCAAGTTCTTTGGATAAATACCCAGCGGTGGAATAGCTGGATCACATGACAGATCTATTCTTAATTTTCTGAGGAATCTCCACACTGTTTTCCACAGTGGCTGCACCAGTTTGCGCTCCCACCAGCAGTGCACAAGTTCTCTCCACATCCTCTCCAACACTTATTGTTTCCTGTCTTGTTAATTACAGTCATTCTTGTGGGAATGAGGTGATATCTCATTGTAGTTTTGATTTGCATTTTCCTGAAAGTTAATGATGTTGAACATCTTTTCATGTGCCTGTTGGCATCTGTATATCTTCTTTGGAGAAATCTCTGTTCAGATCTTTTGCCCATTTTTTAATTAGGTTGTTAGTTTTTTTGTTGTTGAGATGCAGGAGTTCTTTATATATTTTGGATATCAATTCCCTATCTGATATATTGTTTGAAAATATCTTCTCCCAATTGTTAGGTTGTCTGTTTGTTTTGTTGATGGCTTCCTTTGCTGTGCAGAAGCTTTTTAGTTTGATGTAGTCCTATTTGTTTATTTTTTCTATTGTTTCCCTTGCTCAGTCAGACATGGTTATTTGAAAAAATGCTGCTAAGACTGATGTCAAAGAGCATACTGCCTATGTTTTCTTCTAGAAGTTTCATGGTTTCAGATCTTACATTCAAGTCTTTAATCCATTTTGAGTTGATTTTTGTGCATGGTGTAAGATAATGGTTTACTTTTATTCTTTTACATGTGGCTGTCCAGTTTTCCCAACACCATTAATTGAAGAGACTTTCCTTTCTCCGTTGTATGTTCTCGGTTCCTTTGTTGAAAATTAGTTATCCGTATATGTGTGGGTTTATTTCTGGGCTCTCAATTGTGTTCCAGTGATCTGTGTGTCTGTTTTTGTGCTAGCACCATGCTGTTTTGGTTACTATACCTTGGCAGTATATTTTGAAATCAGGGAGTGTGATACCTTCAACTTTGTTCTTTTTTCTCAGGATTTCTTTGGCTATTCATGGTCTTTTGTTCTTCCTTATAAATTTTAGGATTCTTTTTTGTATTTCCGTGAAAAATGTTGTTGGAACTTTGATAGGGATTGCATTGAATCTATAGATTGCTTTAGGAACTATGGGCATTTTAATTATGTTAATTCTTCCAATACAAGCGCATGGAATATCTTTCCACTTCTTTGTGTCTTCTTCGATTTCTTTCAACAATGTTTTATAGTTTTCAGTGTACAGACCTTTCACCTCTATGGGTAAGTCTATTCCTAGGTATTTTATTCTTTTCGTTGCAATTGTAAATGGGATTGTATTCTTAATTTCTCTTTCTGCCACTTTGTTGTTAGGGTTTGGAAATACAACTGATTTTTGTATGTTGATTTTGTATCCTGCAACTTGACTGTATTCATTTGTTATTTCTAAAAGTTTTTTAGTGGATTCTTTAGGGTGTTCTATAAATAAAATCTTGTCATCTGCAAATAGTGACAGTTTCACTTCTTCCTTTCCAATTTGGATCCCTTTTATGTTTTTTTTTTCTTGCCTGATTGCTCTGGCTAGGACTTCCAATGCTATGTTAAATAAGAGTGGTGAAAATGGGCACCCTTATCTGGTTCCTGTTCTTGGAGGGATAGCTTTCAGTTTTTCCCCATCGAGAATGATATTAGCTGTGGGTTTATCATATATGGACTTTATTATGTTGAGATATTTTCCTTCTATGCCCATTTTATGTGGAGTTTTTATCATGAATGGATGCTGTATCTTGTCAAATGCTTTCTCTGCATCTATTGATTAATTAAATTTAAAAATCATGTGATTTTTATTCTTCATTTACATTCATTAATTTGCAGATGTTGAACCATTCTTACATCCCTGGAATGAATGCCATTTGATCCTGGTGTATGATCTTTTTAATGTATTGTTGTATTGGATTTGCTAGCATTTTGTTGAGGATTTTTGCGTGAATGTTCATCAGTGAAATTGGCCTGTAATTTTCTTTTTTTGTCGTCTTTGTCTGGTTTTGGTGACAGGATAATGTTGGCTTCACAGAATGAGTTAGGAAGCTTCCCCTTCTCTTCAATTTTTTGGAAGAGTTTGAGAAGGATAGTCATGAAGCCTACTTTGAATGTTTGGTAGAATTCACCAGGGAAGCCATCTGGTCCTGGACTTCTATTTTGGTGGAGTTTTTGATTACTGTTTCAATCTCCTTACTGGTGATTCATTTATTCAAATTCTCTATTTCTTCTTGATTCAGATTTGGAAGGTTGTATGTTTCTAAGAATTTATCCACTTCTTCTAGATTATCCAATTTGTTGGTGTATAGCTTTTCATAGTATTCTCTTATAATCTTTTGTATTTCTCAGGTGTCCATCGTAATTTCTCCTCCTTCATTTCTGATTTTATTTATTTGAGCCTTCTCTCTTTTTTTCTTGGTGAGTCTAGCTAAAGGTTTGTCAATTTCGTTTATCTATTCCAAGAACCAGCTCTTGGTTTCATTGATTTTTCTATTGTTTTTTAGTCTCTATTTCATTTATTTCTGCCCTGATTTTTAGTATTTCCTTCCTTTTGCTGATTTGGGACTTTGTTTGTTTTTCTTTTTCCAGTTCCTTTAGGTGCACTGTTAGATTTTCTATTTGGGAGTTTTCTTGTTGGTTGAGGTAGGCCTGAATTGTTATAAACTTCCTTCTTAGAACCGCTTTTGCTGTATCCAATAGATTTTGTTTTCTTTTTACCACAGAAAAAAATACATGGTTTAAAAGAAACAAAAAAATGTTGAAGCAGCTATAGTGTAACTTAAAATGGTCCTCATGCATTTAAGGTGTTATTATTAAGATAAATCTAAGTGAGTAGTCTTTTTTTTTTCTGGTGAGGAAGATTGGCCCTCAACTAACATGTGTTGACAATCTTCCTCTTTTTTTTCTGCCCAAAGCCCCAGTACATTGTTGTATATCCTAACTGTAAGTCCTTCTACTTCTTCTATGAGGAATGTCACCACAGCGTCACTTGATGAGCCATGTGTAGGTCCATGCCCAGGATCCAAACCAGCAAACCGTGGGCTGTTGAAGTGGAGCATGCAAACTTAATCACTACACCAACAGGCTGGCCCCTAAGTAAGTATTCTTAAACTTACAGAAAAAGAAAAGCATACATTTAGGAAAAAAAAAATTCTGAATTTATTGGCTATAAAGGTGATTAATAGCAATAGTAGTTCACTAAGG
Organism: Equus quagga; assembly: GCF_021613505.1. Taxonomy (NCBI): domain Eukaryota; kingdom Metazoa; phylum Chordata; class Mammalia; order Perissodactyla; family Equidae; genus Equus; species Equus quagga. Next base: position 87,926,387 of record NC_060275.1, read on the forward strand.
AATGTTTTCGAATCACTATCTCTAGTTAAATTTAAATGATATACAACTCCTGCATATGTTCTTTTATTTATCATACAGACGTGTTTTATGTTCAAATTTCCTCCTTTAGAATATTGTTGATAAGCTGGTGATGCTGTGCTATATGGAGATTAAAGAAAAGCGAGTAAGAAATGAGAAATTAGCTTTAAGATTCTTTCTATCCTTTTTTACTACTTTCATCCTGGAATGTGGAGAAATGATAGCACAAAAAATTATTAACCTATGTGTTTGCTCAGTAAAGTTCACAATTGTTCAAAATGTTGTTCCTAATATACACTGTAGTCTCTTTACGACCCTTCCTGGTCTCTTAGCATTTGAGTTCTCAGTAAAAAGTCTTGAGCAATAGCTTCTGTAATTTTTCTATTCAGTACATGCCCCCCACAAAATCTTTATTTGAACATTACCATGAGTGGCTCAGTCTCTCCATTCTATAAAGAGACATTGGAATTGAAGTACTCTTAAGTCTATTTCATAACAGACTCTCACAGAAGGTTCCAAATGTTCATTATTTGTTTTGTTTCCCAATCCTGTTGTAAATAACAACTTATGATTGTGGTCTTGTTAGGCCTTAATCACCACTTGACTCACACTGGGAGAGTTAGTAGCTGGTTGTGAGCACCAAGGCGGCTATTTTTAGACCTTTAAAACACAGATCTTCTGGCTAACCTATATCAATCCAATGATTCACATCCTCTTGGTAAGAAAACATGCAAAAGCTGCTCTGTAACCATCTGATCCTTTCCCAATATTAAGTCAGCTCTAAGCCCCAAGGCTGGGCAGCTGACTCCCGCAGAGCTGTCACAAACAACTTTTAATTGCAGAATGGCTTGATGCAGCTCCTTGTTTTGTTTTGTCTTTAGATCAATTCAGGTGCAGTTAATACAAATGAGTATATGGGAGCTTCTGGTGGTATTTTTGAAGGTAGAAAGAAATCCTCTGAAGGTGATATGACCATTCTTAATGAACCCGAAGTCTTTAGCAATAAGAAAAGATAAACTTTCAAAAGGATAAAACATGTAGTTGCAGATTCCTTGGATACTGGAAAGATTGAGAATTTAAAGTCGTAGGTCCTAAAAATATAAATAGTAACGAAGAACCAAGGGCATGTTTTAGCAACACCAGGAGACCTTACAGTCTAAGTAGTGTGTGCTGGAGCTGGTTCGAACTGGCTCAGTGCGATGATTGTGCTCATTTCTTCCTAACTCTACATTCAGTGATGTCACAAGAGTAGCTTGAAATTGGCTGTGGTTGGAGCAGTTAAACCACAGAAATCATCAAATGCTACAAATCAGGGTTTCCTCCTGCTCCCCGAGAGGCAGTTGTTAAACATTTGCTAAACGCAGACTAATGTCCATAGTTTTCAGAATTTTTAACAATGTAATTAATGGTAGGTACATTGTACACTCTTTCAAAGTCAACACTGTATAATAAGAAAAAAAACTCTACACATGAAGCAGAATACTATTTGAAGACAGACTCTGATTAATTAAAAACATACATTGTAAACCTTATGGCAACTAGTAACAACATTTTTTAAGAAGTATAATTAATAAGTCATTAACGGGGCCAGCCCTGTGGCCGAGTGGTTAAGTTCGCACTCTGCTTTGGTGGCCCAGGATTTTGCTGGTTGGAATCCTGGGCGCGGACATGGCACTGCTGGTCAAGCCATGCTGAGGTGGCATCCCACGTACCACAACTAGAAGGACCCACAACTAAAACTACGCAACTATGTACCAGGGGGCTTTGGGAGAAAAAGGAAAAATAAAATCTTTAAAAAAAATAAAGTCAATAACGAGGATAAAATGGAATCATAAGAAAAACACTCCATTAACCAAAGAGAAGGCAGAAAGTGAATAAAAGAAACAAAGAACAGATGGAACAAATAGAGAGCAAGACTGTAGATTTTAATCCAACCATATTGATGGTGACAAAATGTAAATGACCTAAAAACCTTAATTAAAAATAGGGATTGTCAGATTGGATTTTTTTGAAGTATATGCTATTTATAAGAAACCCCATTAATATAAAAGCATAGATAGGTTAAAAGTAAAATGATGGGTAAAGACATACCATGCAAAAGCCAACAAAAGAAAGCTGGCGTGGCTATAATAATATCACACAAAGTTACTTCAGAACAAGGAATATTATCAATGTTTGAGAGGAAAATTAGATAATGATAAATGGGTCAATTCTCTAAGACCTAACAATCCAAATGTGTACATCCCTAACAACACAGCCTCAAAATACATGAAACAAAAACTGATGGTGCTAAAAGGAGAAATAGAAATCCACAATTATAGTTTAACTCTTCAACACTCCTCTCTCAGCAATTGCCAGTACGACAGGAAATCAGTAAAGATTAGGAAACACAAGCAATACTATCAACCAATCTGTCAATATAATGTCATATTATTGACATTTATAGGACACTCCATCCAACATCTGAATAAGCATTTCTTTCAAGTATATGTGAAACATTCAACAAGATAGACCATATTCTGGCCCATAAGCAAATTTTGCCAAATTTAAAAGAATACAAATCATACAAAGTATGCCTTTGGGCCATAATAGAACTAAAGTAGAAAAGAATAAGAGAAATATATCTGGAAAATTCTCATATATTTGTAAATTAAAGCTGCCATGAATATCCTCAGATATTCATCATTACAGCTGAGTTCTATTATTTTCTTATGTGATTTTTTAAAATGTGATGACCCCTTACGGTTCACTTGTCAAGGAGGCCTTCTCAGGGATGTTTGAGCTACGTCTCAAAGGATGACTAAGAGATTGTCATGTGGACATAGGGTATGTAGGGATGGTGTTGGAAAAGTTCTTGAATTTCAGTTTCAAATTGAGCTCAGTTTGGCTCTGCTTTTCGACTCTGGAAAGAGTCATTTTGAGAAGTGGTATATTTAGTCTGTGAAATAATAGTGACAAAAAAAAAAAAGACTGCATATGCCAATAGTAATTTGTTTGAACTGTAAGGGGGTCATCATATTCCCTGACTCATGCACCAAAATTGTCTGATCTTTGTTTTTTTATCATCAAATCAATCAACAGAAGAATTTCTCATGTAGATAAAGAGGTAATAAAATTGGCAGATTATAATCCAAGATTTCAAGAGACAGTGGGAGAAAGAAGAGGTACGTATTTTTAAAAATACATATATATAAAATGAAGTAACTCGGAGAAGAAAAAACTACTCATAACTATAGATAGCCATCTGCATATAAACTCTTTATAATTCATTTTAATCAATTCTAATCAATTACTGCTTTAATAAACTAAATATAACAGGAATGAAAATGATGGAACCAAAACTATAAAATGCTGAAAGAATAGAGAAAGACACATTCTACCTATTTTAAGATCCATATTAAAATACACATAATCAAGAGAGAAGAAGAGGACACTAGATGATTTATGACCCTTTGGAGTGGTCTTTTTAATAATAATCAAGACAACCATTATTTCCAGGAAGATTATCTAGCATATAAGATGCTAGTCACACATAGAATTATCATTAGGCAGAAAATGTTTGTCTTTTATATCTTAATTTTTACCAGGAAATACATTCCCCTAAAAATTAATCAGTTAAAAAAACTAATCCATTAGACTGGGTAATGCTTTATTGCCTAGTTTGTATATTTTAAAAATTATTTAAAAAGCAGCACATGTGCATTGTATAAAGTTAGAAAAGTACAATTAAATCAATCCTTCACCACCAGAGATCACCACTACTAATTACCTTAATGCCCTTGCTTCCAGGTCTTTACACACACACACACACATACACACACACACACACACATCCCTTTATAGTTATATCACTATAAAATCATATTGTAAATACTCTTCCTCAACCTACTTTTTTCAGTAAATGATCTCTACTTTATCTTTCAGTTCATTTTATCTCATCTAATAGTAAGACTATATTCAAGATTCTCCATTTGATCTAAAAAATATCACATACAGCTGGTATAGCCATTCAAATATCAAATGTAGGATCAAACTTAATCTGGTTTTTATGTCCCTTAAATTTCTTGTAATTGATCATAATCTGTTTTCTACAATAATAATTTTTTAAGGAACCCAGGCCAATTATCTCCTGCAGAATATCCCCAGATTTGTCTGGTTTCTTTGCTATGCTATCATTTAACTTATTAGTCTATATCCTGAATTTCTTGTAAATTGTACATTTTGTTAGAAGTTTAATAAATCCAACTTAAATATTTTTTCCTGGAATAATTCTTAGGCAACGGTGTGTACTTCATGTGGCATCATGTCAAAAGGCACGTAATATCTGATTAACAACCATTGGTGATGCTATGATTGATTGAGTCTTATACTAAGTTATTTTGTTTTCCCCTCCACTATACAGATAAGCTTTTCCCCTTGTGATTAAACAATAATGTATGAGGTTTTCTTTTAGCAATTAACCAATGGCCAGTTTCCCATCTATCATTTACTTAATGATTTTGACACAAACTAATAATCCTTCCCTTAATCTAGTAACATGATTTGGGTCCATGAAACTATTTTTTTCTTATTCCATGATCCCTTCTATGTTTTCACATGGCATTTTTCTGCAAAACAGCACTTACCCTCAAAAATTGAGATATTTGTTTACCCTGTTGGTGAAGACATAAGCAACAGAATTCCCATAGACACTTGGTGGGAATACTTGTACCACATCTATGGAAAACAATGTGGCATTATCTAGTCAAGTTGAAGATACACACAATCTATGACCCAGAATTTCCATTTTAGGTATAGCATTTTTCACTCTAGGTATTCTCCACTTAAAATCAGAAATCTACTTTTGTAAATTAGACATTTTAAAAATAAATGCTATTTTCTCAATATTTTACATAAGGAAAATTACAACTGAGACCTCAACCAATTTCCTAAAATATAACTAATTCACAATAAAATGTCTATATATATAAAAACAACAAGCTGTCAAGTTAAGATGGAAAATGACTAAAATGTTCATTAAATGATTAATATGGTTATTTCAAACAGTTGCTTTGTATGCAGCAACATGCTGTGTTTGTCTAGGTTCTCCAGAGAAACAGAACTAATTGGATATATATAATATGCAATTGATATTCTATGTCATATGACATATGATTTATTATAAAGAATTGGTTCACATGATTATGGAGACTGAGAAGTCCCAAGATCTGAAGTCGAGACCCAGGAATCTGCTGAAGACCCTGGAAAGCCCATGGTATAGTTCCAGTCTAAGTCTAAGTCTGAAGGCAGTAGAAGAGCAATGTTCCAGCTGGAAGATAGGCAGAGAGAGCAAATTCTCCTTTGCTCTATTTTTGTTCTATTCAGGCCTTCGATGAATTGAATGAGCTCACCCACATTGGAGAGGGAATCTGTTTAACTCAGTCTATCCATTCAAATGTTCATCTCATCCACAAATACCCTGACAGACCTACTCAGAATAATGTTTAACCAAATATCTGGACATGCCCCCCCAGTCAAGTTGACACACAAAATTAACCATCACTCATGCCCTTTGTTGATTCTGGCTGTGCCTTTCAGAACGTTAACATTTAACAATTCTATTTGGAGTATAATTCAAGACTTCTCCTTAGCCCTACACCTTCCCACGAACACACTGTTCTGTTTAAAATGCAATATTGAGTTTGAGGGACATAAATACAAATTTTTCATATAAAATATCAGCTGACAAGTGTATTGCAAAGACATCTACATTCTAAAGTTTGGATATTAAATGTAAAAGATGTTTCACCAGGGAAATGTTAAAGAATGCCAGTACCCACCCTAAAAACATGTAAACATGTGCACGAGCATACATGTATAAAAATAATTTTAACAGTGCTATTCATAGTAACCAAAAACTGCAAACAATCTGAATGTCCACTTACAGTAGCATGAATGAGTTGTGAAATATTCAAACAGTGGAATAGTATATCACTAAGAAAATGATATAGCCAGATGCTATAGTATGCACGACTTTGCAAACACAATATCAAACAAACAAAGAAGGATAAAAATAACTCCAACAGTATGATTGCATCCATATTAAGTTCAAAGCAGACAAAACCAGACCATTGTTTAGAGATGCATATATAGGTTGTAAAAGTGTTTTAAAAAAAAGAAAGTTATGATTGTCACAAAGCCAGAATAGTGAATACCTCCAGAGTAGAGGAATAGGATTATAATTAGGAAGGAAGCCATGAACTATGTGGGTATTCTTGGATGATGCCAAAGTTCTATTTTTTGACTTGGGCTATACCAGTGCTTGTTCTACAAGTATTCATTAAACAGTACAGCTATATTTTATGAACTCTTCTGTAAGTATATATATATTTCATAGTAAGAAAAGAAAAAAAAATGAATGAAAAGTTAGGTTAGGCATTAATACAGAAGATATGATTGCAGGATGCTGCTGAAGGGCACCAGCCTCTGCTTGCTATATCTGACCATGTGTCAACACATATATAATTGAACTGCAGAAGATAAAAATAAAGACAACTAAAATAAGCAAGGGACAAAAGCATTTGCAAAAGACCTGGCCCTTAGAAAATGCTCAAAAATGATACATTTGTTGGATTGGAACTTGAAAGAAAAATCTTCCACATGAATAAAAAGCTTAAAAAAAACAGTCTGGAAGAAAAACTGAATACCTTAGTGGGGACATAATAGCCATTCATAAAATCATAAAATGTGAGAATACTGTGAACATGGCTTTGTGCAATAAACATTGCAATTTTCAAAACATGAGGATACCAATGAAATTCAAAAGAAGTCATTTTCAACAATTAAAAGAAATTGTATCTTACACAGATGACAGTAAATTTGCACTGTCATTATTATTGTATGTCCTTAAATTTTGGTTGTGACAGAAAAAGATCTAATAAGTAAGCACCTAGTCAGAATATTCAGCATCAAAAGAAAGTGTTCCATCATTTCAATATTGCTTAAAATTCAGGTAAAATAAATGTTTCTCAACACTGACCAGGCTCTGGCACGTGAGGCAAAACGTTCAGAAGCAGTCTCTTAGTGACCTCTGATTTTCCATACAGTGCTGCCCTCTGGTGGGAGAGCTGTGTCACATCTGACCCCACAAATACCACTTCTCTGTGGTACTTGATTTTTGCAAAAATTTCCAGTTTCACTTTAATGAATGAAATGTATCTTTCTTCCCCTTAAAGCACTTCATTTGAAATTACTGTCAGCTGTAAACAAGATGAAAATGGCTATATATGTTTTCAAGTAAACCAAGAAAAATTCATTTATTTTTGTATTTACAAAGAAATCCATAAATGGTAAACTACATACCATCAATTTTATTGCATTATTCAGAGTACTAGAAGAACTAAACCCGAAATATTTTTAAATAACTTTAAAAGCAGGTGTGCAAGACTAGATATATAAGCAATAGGAATGGATTTAAAAATTACATGTTCCTAAATATTTGATTTAAATTACTATTCTATAATTAAGCAGCCATCATAAGAAATTTTTTTTTTTATTTCAATGATGCTGCCATCATTCAAAACCAGTTTTGAATAGCTGTATAAAATTGCCTTCAAAAGATGTTTAAAATTACATAAGAAAATCTATAATTATTTTATAATTACTTTTTTTGATAAAGACATTACTAAATTTCATTATCAGTGTTATTTACAAACTTAATTGTGAATGTCTTTCTTATTTTAGAGCAGATATGACTTTTGGAACTAAAGATTTTCCACCATTGAAGGTATTCAAAAGAATATGATGAACATTTTTAAGATATTCTGAAAGAGGAGTTCCAAAAGTGTTCTTCTCTTTTTGTCAATAACTATAACTTGTTTCAACAGTTATTATTTATCTGTATATGTTGGAAGGGAAAATAACCATTTATATGTAAACTGTCAAGTGTCAGCTTCTGCTTACAATGTAGAAAGTTAGAAAAGAACGTAATTACTACCCTAACAATAATGACAAGTCAGATAACCTATAAAATCATAGTTCATTAAAAATCTATCAGACAGCTAAGGATGGGGGAAAATATCTAATGAATTAAGATCCAGAAAGTTGCAAACCTCTCTCTAGAATGAAGAGACCCAACAGTTTGTTTCACCCTTGGTGAAGCAGTGAAAAAGGAGAAAACTGCCAGAGGAATGGGTAAGAAAAAAACTGCTGAACCATTAAGGAATTTTTGTAGACCAAGTGTGGGCTGGCATGATGTTTAGAATCCTTAAAACATAGAGTACACCCAGCTACAACACTTTTTCACAGGTCTTCACAGAGAGGTCATGAGAACTATCCAGCTAGGGCAGAAATGGGGAGAGAAACTTTCAAGCACTCAGGCGTTACACTAATACAAGGCAGTGGGCCCCAAACTTCAGTTGAAGGGGCAGAATGCTGAGAGAGACCCGCTCCACTGAGGTAGAGTGTGCAGGACCTCATGCACTCTGAGGGCAGGAAAGGAGAACCGAGACAAGTTCTGTAAGTTCTCTGGGCCATTCATTGAGTAAGAGGAAGTGATAACCTGTGACTGGAAGAGGAGCAGGAAAACTAACAGAGACTCCCCTATGAGGTATTAAGTGTAGGTGGTTTCTTGTAGTTTGAAGGCAGCACAGGAGAACTGAACTGAACTCTTAGGTATGCTCAGTACAAAGCAATGACTGATTTTGGCTGGGGTAGAGGCAAGAGAGCTGAGAGATAGCCCTCTGAGATGCAGACAAGTAAGGCCTGAGGAAGGCTGAAGATAAAGTAGGAGAATGGAAACAAATCCGAAAGGCACTCAGGTCCCAAGTTTGACTACAAAGAAAATTCTGGCCCTTTGCACAAATTACTTGAAGGCTGTGATGAAATAAATCTAACTAAAGATACAGCCAAGCCCAGACCCAACTCAACTATAGACTAGATTGACTAATCTCCTCACATTCATGGCCTGACAGCAGGGATATACCCCTTTCTGAGTGTAAATAGTATTTGCCTCAGTTTCTATTGTTCTACTATCAATACCAAACCATCAATCAAAAGATACGAGACATGGAAAAAAGAAAAAAATGTGACTCATTCTCAAGAGAGGAAAAAGTTAGTTAAGATCTGATCCAAAGGTGGTCCAAGTGTTAGAATTATCAAAGAGGGATTTTAAAATAACAATGATAAATAGAGCAAGGAATCTCATGGAAAAGGTGGATATCATGTGTGAACAGATGGAGAATTTTAGTATAAAGATAAAAACTATAAAAAGGAGCCAATGGTAATCCTAAAAGTGAAGAATAAAATATAAGATGAAGAATTATTTTGTTGGGCTCATTAGCATACTGAACACATCAGGTGAAAGAATCAGTAAATTCAAAGACAATAGAAATTATCCAAGTCAAAACACAAGGGAAAAAAATTTTAAAGAGGAGGGGGATCAGAACATCCAATAACCGTGAAACAATATCAAATAGGTTATCATTTGTGTAGCTGGAGTCATAGAAGAAAAAAGAGCAGAGCAGAATAAATATTGGAAGAGATAATAACTGGCCATTTTCCAAAATTGATGAAAGACATCAACCCATAGATCCAAGAAGTCCAGTGATGTTGCAGGAGATCATAGCAACATTCTTGCTAGGCTTTATGCTTAGGAAAAATAAGTTACAAATGGGTGGCTGAGAAATATGTGATCTGCTGATTCTCGTAAATTAGTAAACCAGATTGTTCTGCTTTGGAATCAAGGGCCGGAAGGGAGTATCTTATTGAGCATGAAGGCAAGGGGCTTAGGAATGCTGGGCCCTTGCAGGAAGGGAATGTCATCTGCATAACTTGCTGACTGTTTGTTCCTAGGATACTCCGTAAGAGAATGGCCTTGTGTAGGGCCGGGGTACGATGGAGGAAGGAAGAGTAGAACTGCTGAGTTTTGACTTGCATATCCCTGCTGGCATGAGTGCCTGCTATGCTTGTATTTCTTTGCTTGCCTGCAAATAAATACGTGGCGCTCAGAGGGACCTCACCTCAGTCCTTGAGGCTGATAGTCCCCTGTCCCATTGAATAATATAGATTGTGTCTATTATGTAGATTGTGTTCTGTCTATTAATTCCATCCACCCCTTCAGCTGGCTGCCTAGCTAGTCTTGGCAGCACAGTGAACCCCAAGAAGAATAAATACAAAGAAAATCACACCTTCGCATATCATGGTTGTACTGCTGAAATCTAAGGGATAAAGATAAAATCTTGAAATCAAAGAAAAGAAATATTACATACAATAATTAAGGATGAGAATGATGGCTGACTTCCTATTAGAAAAAAATTAAGGAGATAAGCAATGGAATGGCATCTTTAGAGTACTTAAAAACTCTTTATCTAGAATTCTGTATCCAATAAAAATATCCTTTAAGAATAAAGGAAAATAAAGACATTTAGGAGTCGGCCTGGTGGGATAGTGGTTAAGTTTGGTGCACTCTGCTTCAGTGGCCTGGGTTCACGCGTTCAGATCCCAGGCATGGACCTACACCACTCATCAAGCCATGCCATGGAGCACATACAAAATAGAGGAAGATAGGCACAGATGTTAGCTCAGGGCCAATCTTCCTCACCAAAAAAATAAATAATTAAAATAAAGACATTTGGAAGTAAGCAAAAATGGAAAGGATTCATCTCATCTCCAGTAGACTTGCACAATAAGAAATATTAAAACTCACTAATGTTCCGTGGTTTTTTTCAGTCATTTCTCTCTCTGTGTTTCCTTTGTACAGTTTCAATTGCTATGTCTTCAAATTCAATGGTCACTTCTTCTGCAATGTGTAATCTACCATTAATCCCACCTAATGTATTTTTCATTTCACACATTGTATTTTTCATCCCTGGAAGTCCAATTTGGGTCTTTTTAACCTCTTCTGTCTCTACTTAGCATGCACAATATTTACTCCAGCTTCTTGAACATACAGAGTATAGTTATAGTAATTGTTTACTGTCCTGGTATAATCATTCTATCTTCCATGTCACATCTGGATTAGTTTTGATTAGTCGATGATTTTTCTCCTCCTTATGGATGATAGTATCTTGATTCTTTGTATGCTGATAATTTCTTGTTGGATGCTAGACATTACGGATTTTATCTTGTTGGATGCTTTATATTTTTGCATTCCTATAAATATTCTTGAGCTTTGCTCTGGGATTCTATTAAGTTACTTAGACAGCTTGATCCATTCAAGTCTCTTTATAAGCCTTGTTAGGAGGAACCAGAGCAGCATTTAGTTTAGGGTTAATTTTGCTACTGCTGAGGCAAAAAACTTCTGGGTATTCTACCAACATACCAAAAATTATGAGGTTTCCCACTTTGGCTGGTACCCTCTGTAAGTCCTGAGTATTAGCCTCTCTAATTCTTTCTGGTGATTCTTTCTCCAGGCTCAATTAGTTTTCTCACCCTCATGCATTGATCAGTACTCAGCTGAAGACTCATGGAGGACCCTGCAGATCTCCAGAGACCTCTCTCCCTCTCTCTGCACAGCTCTCTCCTCTGTGATACTCTGCTCTATGATCTCTGGCTTCCTTGGCCTCACGAGACTCTCAGCTTCATCTTCTCAACTCAGGGATACCACCTATCAGGCTTGGTTTGAGTTCTCTCTCTCTCTTGTGGCTGGGAAATCTGCAGTCTATAAGCTGGGACAATTATAGGCCTCATCTCATTTGTTCATAGAGTGAAGGGAATCACTACCCTTCATTGCCTACTGTTCAATTTCTTGAAAATTGTTGTTTCACATATTTGACTCAGTTTTTTATTGTTTAGAAAAGTAGGAAAGTAAATCTTGTCCCTGTGAATTTATCTTCCATCTTGGCTAAAAATAGAAATTGTTGTATCATGCTTTTTTAAATATAAATCTACGTAATCTATGTAATCTGTACATTATGACTGAAAGGCTGATTTTTTTTCCTTTCAGATCCATTCAAGTAGGAATCCTTCTAGGTCTTGTATGATATCAAATTTAGAATACAATATGAATAGTAAGTATGGACTTTGGAGTGAGCAAAACTATCAACAAGCAGAAGTGCACTCACAAAAAGGCATATGAAAGGACATTGATCCTATGATATTCACTCCTGTTTACCTACTTCTCCTTTTTTAAATTCTCGTCTGACACTACTTACCTTTAAGACCAGATGCTCCTGTATTCCCTGTAATTACTTTCTACTCTGGGGAGGGAGTAGCATGGACTGTCCACAAACCCTTTTAGATCCCAAATATTTTGCAAATGTGCAAACTCTGTTTTGTCTAGGTAATATAGCCTTGCTCAGTGTCTCTAGAATTTCTCTATAAATGAAGAAATGCAAACATATGCAACATACACATATCTATCAATTTCATACTAAGTGTTCATGTTTAGCTTTCAGCTGGAAATGTAATTTAAGAATTTAATGAACTCTGACGTCTCTCTTTTGGACATCCCTCCTTCACTTCACACAAACATCTTCACAATCAATGATTATGAAATGATTAAAATAAAAAGTAACATCCTGTCTCCCTAAGTACACTGAAAAAAGGCAACATGAGTAGTTTATAAATGCTTCTATTATTTGCAATATTGAGAATAGGCCACCAGCTGGTGTTCAAATAACTAAATCCTTTTGCTTAAAATTCAGACCAGAAGGATTGGCTAGATGTGGATGATGCATTGTGATTATATGATTCACTGCTATGCTCAGGGGTTGTTGCTTTGAGAATAGTTACACAGCTCCAATGACTAAGAATCTTAATTTGAAATTCATATTACATGATGCATGGCAATGAAATAGGAAGAAAAAGGGAATTGCATAATGTCCATAATGGGATATTTTTCTATTGCTTCCATCTCTCATATTAAAAAGAATGTTAATAGCATCTCATAAGGTTTTTACACTTAAAAATATTTTTAAATTTACCATTTTTAAAAGTAAGAATAATAGCACATTTTAAATATTCTCAAATATTTTTTACAAGTCAAGCAGTTTAATTTTGCCTCTCTCAACTATATTTGAGCCTATTAAAGCAAAATACAGTTTAAAAATGAGAAGATTATTTGGATGAATTCAGGAAACCCTTTCCTCTGTAGCATTTATAGAAAAATTTGAGGGAACTGAATAATCTTTGCCTTTGATATTAAAGAACTTGATTGAATGCTATCACTCTGGAATTCTTCACTTCATTTCCTTTTTAGTCATATTCTGCAATTGACCTCTGCATTTGGAGAGAGAGTCTGGCCTGTTAGTACAGTGTCAGAATTTAGCAGCCTTGGATCTGGAATGCTAGTTTTCTAGTTCAGAGGTTTTTCAAATTTTGTTCAGCTTTGACACAGGAAAGATGATGTTCCCATGCATAGCACAAGGCATTTGTATTATCTAAACTTTCCATCTGTAATTCCACTTATCTTTCTTAAGAAAATATTGGGAGGCAAGTAAAATAAAGTGACTCTGTTATGGGATTAAACTTGAATCTTATCAAATTTGTTTTAAAGTAAATCATCATCATGGTAGGAAATAACTTGATATATGGTAGTCTTCAAGTACTTTACCAGATAGGCTCTCCCAGAAGTAAGAGAACAGAAGAACTCACAGATCAAATTAAGATACATAACTGAATAACACAGTTAATTGAATCAATTGAAAAAATACAGCAAGAAGCAATGGGGAAAAAATGAGGTAGGTTAATATACCTACTATGGGGTTCAAGCAGGATAAAGGTCTGATGCTACCTGAATCCTGTGTTCCACAATGTTCACATGTTCTCTCTCTCTTACTCTGCCTCTCCTTCTCCCTCCCCCTTCTCCTCCTCCTTCTTCCTCCTACTCCCTCTTCTCTTTCTCTTTCTCTGTCTGCTACATCCAGCCTTTTCTGCCTACAATGTAGTTATAAGGACGAGAGTTAAAGGTGAGAAAGGAGATTCAGCAGATAGAAGGTACCTGGAGCCAACACACCCTTGCGCTATTAGAGAGATGCAGGAGTAAGTATTCCTGGTGAGTAGTTTGCCAGTAACTTCCTGATCAGCCCCATCAAAAGACACATGTGGCAAGAATGGATGTCAATATTAGGTAGCCAATTTAAGGATATCATGAATGTCTTGAATATTCCATGCCTCATGAATGCCAAGTGCCTACTTGTTACTTCTAACCCTCCCTATATTTGTTCAGTGCACATAGGCACCACTTAATTTATCTAAGCCTAACGCATCCCACAAGCTACACACTTACTTAGTTTTACCTAAGGAAGACTTTTCTAAAATAATGCAGCAAATAAACATAAACATTATTTGCAAACTAGCTGTAATTACTAACACAGCAGTGGATCATTCTTATATTCAAGAGGTATTAATTCAGAGTGACATCAGAACATGGCAGAGTGAGCTGTTCCCTTTATCTCACCCCCTTCAAACTACAACTAAATGGACATTCATTGATCAATGGAGAATACCCACACAGCACAACAGGACACCTGAGAGACCCACACAGTTATACATCTGAAGGTGGATGGACTACACAAGGGGAGGTGGTGGAGATATGTGAGCACTCTCTGGCCCCCCAGCAGACCTGTGCATACATAGGAGTACTCTCCCAGTTGGAGCACGCACAGCACCACTGCAGCCCTCAGAGTAGGAGAGCACCTCAGCATGAATGTGGGAACAGGTAATGGCAGCCCTGAACCCACACATGATTGTCTTTCCATGGAAGAGCTCACAGTGCTACCATGGTCCCAGGGAGTGGCCGAGGCTCAGACCCAGGGGTGAAGACCCACCCATCAAGCAAAACAGATGGCATGACCAAGGAAGAGACAGCAGTGGATCTCCACACCTGTGCAAATGAGTTCCTGGCTGCCACGAATGCCCATAGTACCACTGCAGCCCTGAAGGTGGGAGCGCGTCTTAGGGGGACTGTGGGAGCAGGTAGGAGCAGCCCTGAGCCCCTGTGTCATCACTTTTCCATCCAGTGTGAGAGCCCATAGTGCTGCCATGGTCCCAAGGAGTGGCCCAGGCTCAGGCTTAGTGGGGAGGTCCTACCCACAAAGCACAACAGCTGGTGCAACCTAGGAAGAGGCAGTGATGGATGTTCACACCCAGGTGAACAACCTCCCAATTGCCGAGAATGCCTATAGTACTACTGCAGCCTTGAAGTGGGGAGCATACCTTGGTGGGACTATGGTAGCAGATGGCAGCAACCCTGAGCCCCCATGTGATCACTGTCCCATTTGGTGGGAGAGCCCACAGTGTCACTGCATCCCAAGGAGTGGCCCAGACTCAAACAGGCACAGCTGCCAGGGAGCACAGTAGACTCAGAATACACAGCTCCTGCACGCCCCCCAGTGGCGGCAGGTGGAATCTGCCACCAGATACTATCACTATGCAAAGGAACAAATCCACCCCATCAAATAGAAGGAAGAGGTATATTAATACTCCAGACCAAAAGGAAAAGGACAGAGAGCCAGAAATCAATCCTGATGACACAGAAATTTACAATCTAAATGATAGAGACTTCAAAATAGCTATCATAAGAAAACTCAACAAATTACAAGAAAACTCAGAAAGAGGGCTCAGTGAAATCAGGAATAAAACTAATGAATACAGAGAATTCTTCACAAAAGAGATTGAAACTATGAAAAAACCCCAATCAGAAATGTTGGAGATTAAAAACACAGTGAATAAGATAAAGAAAAAATCTGGAGTCTTTAGGTAACAGAGTTGATATTATGGAGGATAGAATTAGCAATTTAGAGGACAGAAATATAGAAATGCTTCAGATAGAGGAGAAGGGAGAACTAAGACTAAAAAGAAATGAAGGAATTCTCCAAGAAATATCTGACTCAATTAGGAAATGCGACATAAGTATTATAGGTATTCAAGAGGGAGAAGCGAGGGAGAAAGGAGCAGAGAGCTTGTTCAAAGAAATAATAGCTGAGAACTTACCAAACCTGGGGAAAGAGCTGGAATTACAAGTAGAAGAACTTAATAGAACTCTTAATTACATCAGTGTAAAAATACCTTCTCCAAGGCATATGGTAGTGAAACTGGCAAAAGTCTATAACAAAGAAAATATATTAAGGGCAGCAAAGCAGAAGAAAATAACCTACAAAGGAACTCCAATCACTCTTTCAGTGCATTTCTCAGCAAAAACTTTACAGGCTAGGAGAGAGTGGGATGATGTATTCAAAATTCTGAAAGACAGAAACCTTCAGCCAAGAATACTCTATCCAGCAAAAATATCCTTCAGATGTGATGAAGTTTTATGAAATAAAAATTTTCCCAAATAAACAAAAGCTGAGGGAGTTCATCTCCACAAGACCCCCTGTACAAGAAATAATCAAGAAGACTCTCATACCAGAAAAAAAAAAAAGAAAAAAAGAAAGGGTTTACAAAGCCATGAGCAAGGAGATAAATAGGCAGACAAAATCAGGAAATTGCAACTCTCTATCAGAACAGGTTACCAAACACTCAGTTATAACATTGAAAATAAAGGGAAGGAAACCATCAAGAATAAGTAAAATCACCTCATTTTAACCACAAACTCACAACACAACACAGAATAAGTTGTGACAAAAATAACTTAGAGGGAGAAGAGGTAATGGATGGAACCTGTGTAGACTAAGGAAAAAAGGGGCTACCAGAAAATGGACTCTCCTCATCTACGAGATCTTTTATACAAACCTCACAGTAACCATGAAACAAAAAAATCAGAACAGAGACACAAATGATAAATAAAGAGAAAACTGAGAAAACTATCATAGAGAGCCACCAAACTGAATTGGCAGGCTGAAATACACAGGACAGGAAACAAGGGAAATACAGAATAATCAGGAAATAAGTGATACAAGGGCAGCATTAAGCCCTCATAAATCAATAGTCACTCTAAATGTAAAAGGGTTAAATTCTCCAATCAAAAGACACAGAGTGGCTGGATGGATTAAAAATAAGACCCAACAATTATGCTGCCTCCAGGAAACACATATCCACTCTAAAGACAAACTCAGGCTCAGAATAAAGGGATAGAAGGTAATACTCTGAGCTAATGGCAAACAAAAGAGAACAGGTGTTGCCATATTTAGACAAAGTAGACATGAAGATAAAAAAGGTAGAAAGAGATAAAGAGGGGCAGTATATAATGATAAAAGGGACACTCCACAAGAGGACATAACACTTATAAATATATATGCACCTAACACAGGAGCACCAAAGTACATAAAGCAACTGTTAACTGACCTAAAAGGAGATATTAACAGCAACAAAATAATAGTAGGGGACCTTAACAACCCACTAACATCAATGGATAGATCATCCAGACAGAAAGTGAACAAGGAAATAGTGGAACCAAACAAAAAACCAGACCAGATAGACTTAGATATATAGAGAACAGTCCATTGACAAACAGCAGAATATACATTCTTCTCAAGTTCACATGGAATATTGTCAAAGATAGACCATATATTGGGAAACAAGGCAAGCCTCAATAAATTTAAGAAGGTTGAAATCACACCAAGCATCTTTTCCAACCATAATGCTATAAAACTAGAAATCAACTATAAGAAAACAGCAGGGAAAGTGACAAACATGTACAGACTAAACAACATACTGCTCAACAACCAATGGATCATTGAAGAAATTAAAGGAGAAATTAAAAAATATCTGGGGACAGATGAAAATGAAAATACACCACATCGCCTCATATGGGATGCAGCAAAAGCAGTCCTAAAATTCATAGCTATACAGGCCCACCTTCAGAAACAAGAAAATTCTCAAATAAGCCATCTTAAACTATACCTAGAAGAACTAGCAAAAGAACAAACAAAACTCAAAGTCAGGAGACGGAGGGAAGTAATAAAAATTAGAGCCAAAATAAGTGAAAATGAAACCAAAAAAAAAAAAAAAAAAACAGTAGAAAGGATCAATGCAAAGAAGAGCTGGTTCTTTAAGAAGATAAACAAAATTGACAAGCCCTTAGCCAAATTCACTAAGAAAAAAGAGAGAAGCCTCAAATAAAGAAATTTGGAAATGAAAAAGGAGAAATTACACCAGATACCACAGAAATACAAAGGATTATAGGAGAATACTATGAAAAACTATATGCCAGAAAATTGGACAATCTAGAAGAAATGGGTAAATTCTTACACTCACACAACCTCCCAAAACTGAATCAAGAAGAAGTATAAAATCTGAAAAGACCATTCACAAATAGATTGAAACAGTAATCAAAAGGCTCTCCAAAAATAAAAGTGCAGGACCAGATGACTTCTCTGGAGAATTCTACCAAACATTCAAAGAAGACTTAATACCAATCCTTCTAAAACTATTCCAAAAAATTGAAGAAGACAAAATACTTCCTAACACATTTTATGGGGCCAAAATCACCCTGATCCCAAAGCCAAAGACAACACAAAGAAGGAAAATTACAGGCCAATATCGCTGATGAACATAGATACAAAAGTCCTCACCAAAATATTGGCAACTGAATACAACAATACATTAAAAGATCATACACCATGATCAAGTGTGTTTTCTACCAGGGATTCTGGGATGGTTCAACATCCACGAATCAATGTGATGCACCATGTTAACAAAATGAGGAATAAAAACCACATGATCATCTCAACAGATGCAGAGAAAGCATTTGACAAGATCCAACATCCATTTATAACAAAAACTCTCAATAAAATGCATATAGAAGGAAAGGAGCTCAACATAATAAAGATCATATATGACAAACCCACAGCCAACATCATACTCAATGGGAAGAAACTGAAAGCCACCCCTCTGAGAACAGGAACAAGACAAGGGTGCCCACTGTCGCCACTCCTATTCAACACAGTACTGGAGGTTTTGGCCAGAGCAATTAGGTAAGAAAATAAAATAAAAGTTATCCAAACTGGCAAGGAAGAAGTGAAACTCTCGCTGTTTGCAGATGAGATGATTTTACACATAGAAAACCCTAAAATATCCATCAGAAAACTACTAGAGAGAATCAACAACTACAGCAAAGTTAGAGGGAACAAAATCAACTTACAAGAATCAGTTGCATTTCTATACTCTAATAATGAACTAACAGAAAGAGAACTCAAGAACACAATCCCATTTACAATCACAACAAAAAGAATAAAATGTCTGGGAATAAATTTAACTGAGGAGGTGAAAGACCTATACAATGAAAACTATAAGACATTATTGAAAGAAATTGATGATGACATAAAGAAATGGAAAGATATTCCATGCACATGGATTGGAAGAATAAACATAGTTAAACTGTCCATACTACCTAAAGAAATCTACAGATTCAGTGCAATCCCAATCAAAATTCCGATGACATTCTTCACAGAAATAGAACAAAGAATCCTAAAATTCATATGGGACAACAAAAGACCTTGAATAGATAAGCAATCCTGAAAAAACAGAACAAAAATGGAGGCATCACAATTCCTGACTTCAAAATATACTACACAGCTATAGTGATCAAAACAGCAGATACTGGTACAAAAACAGACACAAAGATCAATGAAACAGACTTGAAAGCCCAGAAATAAAACCACACATTTATGGACAGCTAATCTTTGACAAAGGAGCTAAGAACATACAATGGAGCAAGAAATGTCCCTTCAATAAATGGTGTTGGGAAACTGGACATAAAAACACATAAAAGAATGAAAGTAGACCATTATCTTTCACCGTACACAAAAATTAACTCAAAATGGATCAAAGACTTGAACATAAGACCTGAAACCATAAAACTCCTAGAAGAAAATATAGGCAGTACTCCCTTTGACATCAGTCTTAGAAGGACCTTTTTGAATACCATGTCTACTTGGGCAAGGGAAACTAAAGAAAAAACAAACAAATGGGACTTCATCAGACTAAAGAGCTCTGTAAGGCAAAAGAAATCAGGAACAAAATGAAAAGACAACCCAACAAATGGGAGAAAACATGTGCAAATCATATATCTGACAAGGGGTTAACCTCCAAAATATATAAAGAACTCATACATCTCAACAACAAAACCATACAACCCCATCAAAAACTGGGCAGAGGATATGAACAGACATTTTTCCAAAGAAGATATACAGATGGCCAACAGACACATAAAAAGATGTTCAACATCACTAATCATCAGGAAGTGAAAATCAAAACTATACTAAGATATCACCCTATACTTGTTAGAATGGCTATAATTACCAAGACAAAAAACAACAAATGTTAGAGAAGATGTGGAGAAAAGGGAACCCTCATATACTGCCAGTGGGAATGCAAACTGGTGCAGACACTATGGAAAACAGTATGGAGATTTATCAAAAAATTAAAAATAGAAATACTATATGACCCAGGTATTCCACTACTGGATATTTATCCAAAGAATGTGAAGTCAACAATTCAAAGAGACTAATATACCCCTATGCTTATTGCAGCATTATTCACAATAGCCAAGATATGGAAGCAACCCAAGTGCCCATTGACCTGATAAATGGATAAAGAAAATGTGGTATAGATATACAATGGAATCTTCTCAGCCACAGGAAAAACAAAATCGTCCCTTTTGAAACAACACGGATGGACCTGGAGGGTATTTGTTCAGAGAAATAAGCCAGACAGATAAAGACAAACACTGCATGATTTCACTCATATGTGGAAGATAAACGCAGGCACAAAGAGAACAGATTACTGGTTACTAGAGGGGAAGGGGGTTGAAGGGTGGGCATAAAAGGTAAAGGGGAACATATATATGGTGACTGACAATAATGTACAACTGAAGTTTCACAATTTTATAAACTATTATGACCTCAATAATATAAAAATAAATGAAAAAAAAAGATATTAATTGCTCACCCACCAAGAGCCAATGACTCTTCTGGGTTTTGGAGACATGACATGGAATCAACTAAAATCCTTACCCTTCTGGAACTTACATGTTAGTGGGAGCAGCATGGTTAAAGGACACTTCTTCAGTTCATGTGTGCATGGGTATGGAGAACTGCATATGCATTCACATTGTGTATGTGTGGTGGCTGTACATGTAAGTGTGTGTGTTGCACATACTTAAATTTTTGATTAGCTTAGTTCCAGTACTACAAAGCCACAAGTCTAAGGTCTAGAAGTATTTGAGTATTGAGGCTAATGAATTACATTGTACTTTTCTAATGTGCTGTGTTGCAATGCCTACAGAACACATGGGTTTGAATACTGGCTCTGTCGCTTGTTATTTGAGTGTCTACGGATAAGTCAATCTTGATGAGTCTCACATTGTATATACAGTTTCTCTAAAGAATTAATGAGATAATATGAGCAATGCGGTGGACAAACTAGAAAATTATCCACAAATATAAGGGAGTTTCCATATTATTACCCCAATTAGTGAAGTAAGCAGTAGTGATATTTACATCTTTTTGTCACTATTTTTCTCACTTTTTATAACTTTTTGTCACCATGGTCCCAAATTAGTAAGTTAGTAGACTTTTTTTTTTGCCTATACTTAATCCTTTAGGCTTCAGTTTATATTTCTTTCTGTACCAAAATCTTCAGTTTTACTTCCTTGTTCTTTAATAAAGATATGAGATCACATGGAAGTAGAGGTGGGGAAGTTATTTTTGGTTTTCACCAATAGCTATCACCAAAGTTGCTAAGAAAATTCTTACCAATCCTATGCTCACTCTATCTTCTTAAACTCCACTGCCTCATCCCCACATTCATCTCTCCCCACATTCTCCTATCATCTTCCTATTTGAACCCTCTAAGTATACTGTGCTGTGTGTTGAAATTTTTTAGCAACCCTAAGATTTGCTTGTATCATTACATAAAAAGGCATAATCCTGTTGGTGCCATATGAACAAGCAAAGCAGTGCTCTCTTACTTCATTAGCATTCACTTTGCAGCATTAGACTCCTAATTAAGAGATTCATAAGTATTCATATTCATTCAGGCTACTCTACATTCTATTTGCTACATTTGGTTAGAAACATTTAGACACATTAACTGTTCTTCCAGTCACAACAAACACTTGCTGTGTTTGTGGATAAGCCAATTGATGATTATCCTTTGTTGAAAGCAAAATATAAAAACATGTTTTGTTCCCATTTTCAATTTTCCTTTATTCCTTTACATAAGTCATTGTATTTGGACGAAGGAGAGTAAATGTTCTAAGACTGAACTTTCAAATTGCTATTCGTAGCTTCTTCCAATGGTAATAACGTGTTCAAGTTATGCTGGTAAATACAGTATAGAAAACTATAAGCCTGAAAAGTTAACATCTTTGATAAAGAGAGTGATCAGATGGAGGGAGGGGTGACTTGAAGCTCTGCCACCTGAGTAATGGTCGCAGGATCAATGGATGATTATTCCAGAGAAAACATTTAATGGGCTGGGAAACAGCTTTTGTTAAAGTATAAGAAAGAAATTTGATTTACACTATGTGGTCTCAGAAGACACAACTAGAATTGATATGTAGAAATTACAAGGAAGGAAATTGCAGTTCAAAAAAAGGAAGACCTGCTTAACAATTATATTCATTCAAAAATAAAGTGATCTGATTTTGGAACCCCACAGGATTGTGAGGCCACCTAAATTAGAATCTTCATACATCTTCTGAATACCATGTAGATAAGAGAATGAGTAAAAGCACCTATAACCCATTCCTACAGCATGACTAAAATAGCATAATACTTTAATTTACCTGTAGCTAGGGAAAAAAACCTTCCAAAACCAGCAAAGCCACCTCTGGAGCCCCCTGTAGAGCAGCAAGTGGGCACTTATGTATAGAATACAGACTTAATCATCTTCCAAAAGATATAGTCCCACCCTGAGGGCAGAAATGCTGAGAATAAATCTGATATCTGGATGTTCAGAGCTCTGGCTACGGGGAATTGAGAGGGGGGGCTTTGAAAGTGCATGCAATCAGAGTTGGAGCTGCACTCCTCTGGAAGAGTGGGAAAGACTTGGAAGGGAAAATAGCTTTGAAGGGGAAGGATTCTCATGGATTTGAGAGCTGAGGGAGAATAAGTTAATATGTGGTAGAAGTTAAAGGTCCTACAGAAACAAAAGAAAATCAAAACATCGGAAGACGTTATTATCCTCTCTCCTCTGCCCACCAAAGAGTATAGACATTAAAGAACATGCACTTCATCATACCAACAGAAGAGGGTACTCTTGAGCTAAGAAATCTTATAAGCCAGAAAACGCATCTTTGTCTACATAAAACTGTTACTGCTGACCTAGGAAAATATAAGTTATTCCCAAATTAAGAAAAAATAGAAAAAACTCCATACTAAAGGCATTGTAATAGAAAACAAAAAAATGAAAACCAAAATATTTCAGATGATGAAAATTATTCCCAAAAAACAACCACAAAGCAGAGAAAAACTGTAATAAAATATACTAATTTAAATTAAATATCCTTAAACAAGCATTTGAAGGTGTGAGAAAAACTGAAAGAATATATTTAAAAGTTCAAAATAGAAATTAACATAAAAACAGGAAGATGTGAAATGAGAGTTGATTGTATTCAGCAACAAAACTGAAGATAAAGAAAAAAATCATCTATGAAATAAAGACTAAATTGCATGACATCCAAGGAAGAACATCTAGACTGAGAACATAATAAAAGATATAAGCAAAAATTAAAGCAGGTAAAATAATGAAAATGAATTAAAGAGAAGTAAAAAGGATCATCAAGAAAGTGACAGGAAGACAGGGAAAAAAATCTAAGTAAGGAAATGGGCATCAACAAAGGTATAGTACAATGATAACCATAAGAACAAAAACATGAACACAGAACATATAAAATGTGTAACATTTATGTATAATACATAATATTAAAAATATTAAGATAGAAAACATAAAAATATAAACATACAACACAGAAAAATAAATGCAATAAATATATAATACACAGTAAAATTACTGAAAATAATATGTAATAATTATATCAGTAAATAAAAATAGATTTAATTGACCTATTAAATAAAAAATATTTTCAGCTTGGCTCATGTAGCAAAACCCAACTGCCAAACAAACCCACCCAACGGTTAAATAGACTAACTTAAAGCAAACTGATTCACAAAAACTACACTAGGTAAATGCAAGTAAATAAGAAATCTTGATATTCCATAAAAAAGATTTTAGGCTTAAAATATTAAATAAGACAGAGCTTACTTCATAATGCTGAAGGATACAATGCACAGTGAAGAAATAATGGCTATAAATATATACTCACCAGATAATGGAGTAACTTCCTTAATAAAGGATAATTACAGAAAACACGAGAAACAGACTGAAATACAGTAATAACAGGGGACTTTAATACTTCACTCTCACTCAAAATGAGATCAAAAGAATGAAAAAAATTAAGTAAAGATATATACAACTTAAATAATGTAATCAGTAAGGTAGGTCTTATTGACACATATCAAAAAGAACATACCTTCTTCTCAAGTGTACATGAAACATTCAGCAAATTTGGCCATCTATGAAGTTACCACAAAACCACTGCAAGTTTCACAAAGTAAAATTAATACTGTTGGTGCCACTCACGTAAACAGTAATCTTTACTATACATATTAAAGATTTTGTTCTTATCATCTGTAAACTAAATCAGGATATAGGGCGTTGCTCAGGTCTCTGATGCATACCCAACAAAAGAAAAGATTATCAGGAACAAAGATCAGATGTCTGCCCCCCCCCCCCCCCCCCAGAGATCAGCCCCTATATAAGCGGTCTGTAGTCCTTGTTCTGTAAGATGGGCTTTAAGGACGCTAGTCCTCCATCTTCCATCATTGCTGGCAAAAAAAAATAAAGCCTTTCTATTTCACTGCTTTGCCTCCTGGCTTTTTGGCTAAGTCTTGCGGCAAGCAGAATGAGCCCATTGCTCGGTAAAAGTACTACGTTCTCTGATTACAAACCAATAACTTGAAACTAATTAAAAACAGAAAACAAAAAGACCCTTCAATGAAAATTTTAAAACTTTCTACTAAGCAATTCTTTGGAAAAGAGGAAATAAAAATCAGAATTTCTAAAGAATCATGGTAAAAAAACACTGCATCAAAGAATCCAGGGAATACAATAAAAGCAATCATCAGAAAAAAATTCACAGCCTTAAATACGTATATCAACAAAATGAAAGAATGAAAATAATCACGTTCCCAACAAAGAAAGTTAGGAAAAGTATAATAAAATAAACCTAAATAAAGTAAAAGAAAGAAGAACAAAAATAACAGCAGACATTAATGAGGGACAAAAAAGAAGAGCAAATATTAAATAAGTCAAAACACTAGCTCCTGAAAAATAAGCAATAATAGAGACAAAGCATTAGCTAACCTAGTCAAGAGGGAAGAAAGGAGAAAGCATACAAATACAAAATAAGAAATGATAAAGAGGAATTTATCATTGAAATAGGATTTATTTAAAAATCATAAGATAGTATTTCATAAATGTCTATGCAAATAAGCTGGAAAACCTAGATGAAATAAATAATTTCTTAGGAAAAATTTGACTCTATGGAGAGCGATGGATACAACAGACCAATTTCCATAAATAAAGTTACCAAAGAACTATCCTGTAACAAAGGAACGAGAACCAGATGTTTTCGTGGAATAAATTCTACTAAAATTTCAAAAACCACATGTTTCCAATACTACCTAAACTGTTTCAGAGACTGGAAAAGAGAAGAAAAACTTTATTTTTATGGACAGCTAATTTTCGACAAAAGAGTCAGGAACACACGATGGAGAAAGGAAAGTCTCTTCAATAAATGGTGTTGGAAAAACTGGACAGCCATATACAAAAGAATAAAAGTAGACCATTATCTTATACCATACATAAAAATTAACTCAAAATGGACTGAAGACTTGAATGGAAGACCTAAAACCATAAAACTCCTAGAAGAAAACATAGGCAGTATGCTCTTTAACATTGGTCTTAGCAGCATCTTTTTTAATATCATGTCTCCTCAGGGGAGGAAAACAAAAGAAAAAATAAGCAAATGGGACTACATCAAACTAAAAAATCTCACACATGGCAAAGGAAACCATCAACGAAACGAAAAGACAACCCACCAACTGAGAGAAAATATTTGCAAATCATATATCTGATAAGGGATTAATGCCCAAAATACATAAAGAACTCACACAACTTAGCAATAAAAAAACAAACAATCCAGGGCTGGCCCCGTGGCTGAGTGGTTAAGTTCTCAAGCTCTGCTACAGGCAGCCCAGTGTTTTGTTGGTTCGAGTCCTGGGTGCGGACATGGCACTGCTCATCAAGCCAGGCTGAGGCAGCGTGCCACATGCCACAACTAGAAGGACCCACAACAAAGAATATATAACTATGTACTGGGGGGCTTTGGGGAGAAAAAGGAAAAAATAAAATCTTTAAAAAAAAAAAACAAAAAACAATCCAATCAAAAAATGGGCAGAGGATATGAACAGACATTTTTCCAAAGAAGATATACAGATGGCCAACAAGCACATGCAAAGATGTTCAGCATCACTAGTCATTAGGGAAATGCAAATCAAAACTACAATGAGAGATGACCTCACACCCATCAAAATGGCTATTATTAAAAAGACAAGAAATAACAAGTATTGGAGAGGATGTGGAGAAAAAGAAACCCTCATACACTGCTGGTGGAAATGTAAATTGGTGCAGCCACTATGGAAAACAGTATGGAGAGTTCTCAAAAAATTAAAAATAGAAATACCATATGACCCAGTTATTCCACTTCTGGGTATTTATCCTAAGAACATGAAAACACTAATTCAAAAAGATATACGCACCCTTATGTTCACTGCAGCATTATTCACAATAGCCAAGACTTGGAAGCAACGTCAGTGCCCATCAATGAATGAATGAATAAAGAAGTTGTGGTGTATATATTTACAACAGAATTCTACTTGGCCATTAAAAAAAAAAGACAAAACTATGTCATTTGCATCAACGTGGATGGACCTTCAGGGTATTAAGCTAAGTGAAATAAGTCAGACTAAGAAAGACAATTACCATATGACTTCACTCATGTGGAAGATAAATAAACAAACACATAGATATGGAGAACAGATTGGTGTTTACCAGCTGGGAAGGGAGTGGGGAGAAGGCAAAAGGGCTAAAGGGGCACATATGTATGGTGACCGATGAAAACTAAGGTCTTGGTGGTGAACATGATGTGGACTATACTGAAGTTGAAATATAATGATAAACACCTGAAATTTATATAATGTTATAAACCAATGTCACCTCAATAAAATAAAAATAAATAAAATTAAAAATAGGCATTTCTACTTAAAAAAAACTTTATTTTTATGAAGCAAGTATAACACTGATACATCAACCTGATAAAGACATCACACATTTTAAAAATTCTTATGGGGGCTGGCCCCGTGGCCGAGTGGTTAAGTTCTCATGCTCCGCTGCAGGCGGCCCAGTGTTTTGTTGGTTCGAATCCTGGGCGCGGACATGGCACTGCTCATCAGACCACGCTGAGGCAGCGTCCCACATGCCACAACTAGAAGGACCCACAACGAAAAATATACAACTATGTACGGGGGGCTTTGGGGAGAAAAAGGAAAAAATAAAATCTTTAAAAAAAAAATTCTTATGAATTCACTTATAAATATTGATGTAAAAAAATCCTGAATAAATATTAGCAAAAAATTTCAACACTACATGAAAATAATACAATATGAAGCAAGAGATTTAACTCATAATTGTAAGGATGGTTCAATATTAATCAATATTAGCATCAATTAATATTAATCTATCAATAATTTAAGGGGAAAAATCATATGATTATCATCACAGATTCTAAAAAACCCTTTGATAAAATTTGACACCCATCTCTCATTTTTAAAAAGCACTTAACAAGATAGTATTTAATGCATATTTCCTTAACATGATTACTAAACATCACTGCTAAAGCCAATGTCTAAGATAATGGGAAACCTCTGACTAGAGGCATTCCCACCAGGATGAGGAACAAGGCAAGGAAGGAGGTCCATTGTCTCAGTACTCTTCAATTATTATTTTGGAGGTATTAGCAAAGCAAAATCAAACAGAAGATTAAGCATTGTAAAAGAAGTGAAACTCCTTATTTGCAGATTATATAACTGTAACTCTGGAAAATCCAAGGAATTATAAAAAAGCTAAAACAATAAAGAAGAAGGATATAAATTTAATATACAAAAGTCAATCACTTTCATATATACAAATAATCAACTAGAATATATACTGTAAGGGAAGATTCTCATTTATAATAGCAGCAACAAAGATAAAATTCTTTAAAATAAACTTAACAAGAAATGAGCAAAATGCATATAAGGAAAACTTGAAAACAATCCTGTCTTGAATAAATGGAAACACACCCATTGTCTTGGATAGAACAACTCAATATCCTAACTATGAAATTTCTCCTCAGGTTACTACATATGTATGTGACATATGTATATATATGTAAGTGTGTGTGTATACATAGCATTCCCAATAAAAATACAAGTTTCTTAATAAGTTGATATTAAAGGTTATATTGAAAAATAAATATTTAAGAGTATCTTAGAAAACCTTTCAAAAAAGGAATGATGGAGGATAAGTGCTATCAGATATTAAAACACGTTAAAATCCCCCTATAAGTAACAGTGTGGCATTAGAGCACGAATAGCGAAGCAGACTAAAGAAACGAAACAGAAAGGTCAGACTCAATTACATAAAGAAATTTAGTATCTAAGAAGGACGGTATCTCAAAACACTGTAGGAAATATGGACATTTTAATAGATTATAATGAAACAAATATCCATTTGGAGAAAGATAAAATTAGATCCACACCTCAGAATATAACTGAATAAACTCCAAATGGAGTTTTATGTTTAAAATATAAAGAGATGTATATGCAAAATATGAAACCACACAAATACAAGAAGAAAAGGGTAAATTTCTTTATAAAATGGGTGTGGGCAAGGCATTTCTAATGACTCAAAAAATAGATACAACAAAAGAAAATGTTAATAAATTAGATTACATTTTTAAAAGTTTTGCACAGCAAAGATACAAGTAAAGCCAGAAGACAAATGATAAGCTGGGAAAAAATACTTGCAACATACATCATAAATAAAGACCAGTCTCCCAGATACATAAAGAGTCCTTTAAAATTTGAAGGAAAAAAAAGAATAATACAATGGAAAAACAGGCAAAAGGCGTAAACAGAAAGCTCACAGAAAAATAAAATATTCAAAAGGTTCTTGACTGTAATAATGTTCATAATAATAACCTAGAAAAATCAGGCTGAAGTAAAACAGGTCTACACAGTTACAATGCATCATACAATTTATTACTAACCACTACTTTCTATTTCACTTAGTAAATTATTCATCCAGATTTCTGACTTAACAATGTGTTGTTTTCGCATGAGAGGAAAAAGCACCCATGCCCTAGGACTGGCTGGGTTTCAACTCAGCAATACATGGTGTAACTGTTCAAGAAGAGATCCAAGTGTCTAGATAGACGTTTGAAATAACTGTTATTGCCATCCTCCCCCATGCTCCCATCACCCTCTCCCCTACTCTTAGCAACCAACAGTCTACTTTCTGTGTCTATAACTTGTCTATTCTGGATATTTCATATACACAAAATCATATAATATATGGTCCTTTGTGAGTGACTGCTTTCACTTAGCATAATGTTTTAAGGTTCATCCATGTTGTAGGACATGTCAGTATTTCTTTTTATTGCTGAATAGTATTCCATTGTATGGATATACAGCATTTTATTTATTCATTCATCAGTTTAGAGACATTTGGATTGTTTACACTTTTGGGCTATTATGAATAATGTTGATATAAACATTTGTATACAAGTTTTTGTATGCTTAATATGTTTTCATGTCTCATAAGTATATACCTAGGACTGGAATTGCTGGGTCTTATGGTAACAATATGTGTAACATTTTGAGGAACTGTCAAACCGTTTTCCAAAGTAATTACACCATTTTACATTCTCACCAGCAATGTATGTGGTTTTCTATTTCTCCACATCCTCACTAACACGTATTATCTTTTT
Organism: Equus quagga; assembly: GCF_021613505.1. Lineage (NCBI taxonomy): Eukaryota > Metazoa > Chordata > Mammalia > Perissodactyla > Equidae > Equus > Equus quagga. The sequence continues at coordinate 87,956,418 of NC_060275.1, forward strand.
TTTGAAGAAGATTAGCCCTCAGTTAACATCCTCTGCCAATCCTCCTCTTTTTGCTGAGGAAGATTGGCCCCGAGCTAACATCTGTGCCCATCTTCCTCTACTTTATGTGTGGGACACCAGCCACAGCATGGCTTGATAAGCAGTGTGTAGGTCTGCACCTGGATCTGAATCAGGGAACCCAGGGCCACCCAGGGCGCAGAAGCAGAGCCTGCAAACTTAACCACTATGCCACCAGGATGGCCTCTTACCTGTCTTTTTCTCATTATAGTCATCCTAATGGGTGTAAAATGGAACCTATTGTGATTTTTATTTGCATTTCTTTGGTGTCTAATGATGCTTAGTATCTTTTCAGGTGCTATCTTTTCATGTGCGTATTGGTCATTTGTGCATCTTCTTTGGAGAAATGTCTTTTTAGATTCTTTGCTTATTTTTAATTGTTATTTGTATTTTCATTATTGATTTGTAATAGTTCTTTATTTATTCTAGATACAACTCCCTTATCATACATACCATTTGTAAAAGTTTTCTCCCATTCAGTGAGTTGTCATGACAATATTTTTAAATCATATTTTATTGGGTTTGAATTTCTCTAAAACTATTTTTCCTAAGTTTTTTCCACAAATATATATAAATATATATTTAATAAATAAGTATATTTAATATACAATTTATATTTAATATAATTAAATTTTAATATTCAACATTATATTAAACTATCATATAAATTATATAATAAATAATTGCATACATGTTTAATATAATTATATATTAATATTTAATATATAATTAAATATATATCTTCTTAAATATATTCTGTGAAAAGGGGATTAAGTATGAAATAAATGGAGCCAGCTCTGTAGCCGAGTGGTTAAGCTCACACGCTCCGCTGCGGCAGCCCAGGGTTTGGATCCTGGGCGCAGACATGGCACTGCTCGTCAGGCCACGTCGAGGCGGCATCCCACATCCCACAACTAGAAGGACCTGCAACTAAGATATAGGGCTATGTACAGGGGGGGTTTAGGGAGATAAAGCAGAAAAAAAAAAACAGATTGGCAACAGTTGTTAGCCCAGGTGCCAATCTTTAAAAAAACAAACAAAAAAGTATGAAATAAGTGACATAAGTCTGAGAAATGCCCCACAGTGAATGATCTTTGATTCACCTTTTGTATTAGCATATTAAAGGTTCAGAGAAATTCTGTGAAACCTGCTGAATTTTATTTAACCCACTAAAACCACTAAAGTGTTATGTTGACTCAGTTACCAAGAAAATAATGTAAAGGTTAAGTTGAAATAGCTATGATTTGGTCACAATTCTGTCTTTCTGTATGTAGCAACAGTACCACCTTCTGGAAATCTAAGGATAGCACTGTCACATTTTTCAGATGTTAAGAACCGTTTTCTGTGAATTATAGTATCACTTGACAAATGAGCTAAGACTTTGTACTTTTACATCCCCTTATATCAAAACAAAAGAAATAAAAAATCTTGTCCTTATGCCATCATTGATATATCACTCCTAGAATGAAATAGGAATCAAATAGCCATTAACAAATGTATTGATATGGTATTTTTTTCTGTTAAAAATGTCAGAAAATAAAATGATTGGACTGATCTTCCTAAGTGTTAAATGAGACAGATTGTCTTACATATCACTCTTGCATTTTCCTTAAATAAGATGCAGAAAAGCAATAAGAAGAAGGTAGAAAAGAGAAGATGACCTTCAATGTACTCTGGTGTCAAATTGATAGTGCTATTTATGGCAAAGTTGAAAAATGAAGTCTTCCTTTGCCAAATTTCTATTTTAACTAAAACTTCTATATTTCTGTGAAAACCCAAGAGCCTTATAGCTCCCCCAAATTATTTTATCAGATTTATCTACTGAAGGTTTTTTATATACCTCTTAAGTAAATGGGGCATTTTACATCAGGTTTTTCTTATGAGATTAAAAATAAAAATTCATTTTGATAATGGCGCTGTTCTATGCATCAAAACTTTTTATTGAACAAACTCTGTTAGAGCACTTTTTTGTACCAATTACCATCCTAAGTGCTTTAAAATACTAATTTATTTAAACCTTTTAAGAACCCTATGAGGTAGGTATTATTGTTATTAACCTTCACTTTACAGTTAGGGAAACTCAGGCACACAGAAGATAAGAAACTTGCCCAAGATCAAACAGTGATAAAATTAAGATTTGAACTCAGACCAATATGGCTTTAGGGTCCATGCACCTAATGACTTAGCTATGCTCCCTCTAACAACTTCTTATACGGATGTGTAGAAAGAATAAGCAGCTGGAAAACTTTAAATACAGAACATTTAATTTGTTGAGACTGTAGCAAGGGTCAGACTTCATATGCTGTGCAAATTTACTTGGGACTTATTCCAAGGGTCAAAGAATGTGAAGGCAAACGTAACTCCATAAAAAAAAAGAAAACAGTAAAAAATCATTATATTATATAAAAATGAAATGATGAAAATCATGGGGAATGTGAGACTATATGAGAAGTTTTCACAATATACGATGATGATCAATAATTAAATAAGTATAGTTCAGCTACTTTGTGTAGACATAATGTTGGAGATGTTTTAATAAAAGAACATTGTGATCTAGGAGATCATAAGGTGCTTAAAAGACAGTGCAAAACCACTAAGAGTTTTGCTTTCAGATAGAATGCAGAAGGCCACAAAAGATTGTTACTACAACAAGAGAACACAGGATAAAACAAAAATTATACTTTAAACCACTAAAGAGCAGTAGATACAAATAAGACTAAATTAAATTCCAAAGAGAAACAGGCTCTTTTTGGTGATCAAAGGGCCACTCTACTTTTATGGGACCAACTGCCTATTCTGGGTATCTGTGGAGGGAATAGCAGGCCTGTCATGGGAGGAGAGATTTTGCTGAGATGAGAAAAATACCACTGAAGCTTTTAATGACAATATGACTGGTATAATAGATTGTAAATGGAAGAACTCCAAATGTGAAAATAGTTGAGCCCAATAATTCACCCCCAACAAGAATTTTGGTAAGCAAAAGAGAGCAGATGAGAAAAGCAGGAAGATGTCTCACAGTTTTGTTCAGTGATTAGGTTTAGGGCCCTGCTGGAATTATATCTAGAGATGAACTGAAACTGACCATATAGGCAACCCAACCCCTTTCCAGATGATAATATGAATCAGATCAGCTCCTTGGTGGTGGCATAGCATATTGGGGATTGGCATAAAAGAAAAGGAGAGATACCATCTGATTTGGAAAAGTGATAAATTAAATAAAGATATGGCCCAGCTCCAAGTTGCCCTAGCTGACTGATGAAAAAAGAAAGGATGGATTAACCTACCTGAAAAACAAAAGACCAAAAGAAAAGGATTATCTAGTTAGGAACGTATTATTCTCTTCAAGAAAAATTCCATGTATAATATTAACCAAAAAAATAGGAGACATATAAACAAACAGGAAACACTAGTTTGAAAAGCTAGGTGTACCCTCATGTTCATCACAGCATTATTCATAATGACAAGACTTGGAAACAACCTAAGTGCCCATTGACAGATGAATGGATAAAGAAGATGTGGCATATATATATACAATAGAATACTACTCAGCCACTTGACAAATGAGCTAAGACTTTGTACTTTTACAGTGGTCTATACAGAAGTCAAAATATAATGATGTACACCTGAAACTTACATAGCCTTTTAATGTTATAATTTTATAACACTACAAATCAATGTTATCACAATAAAAAAAAGAGAAATAGGAAAAATGTAGCCCCAAATCAAGAGAAAAAATAGTCAATAGAGGTATGCTCACAGATGACCTAGACATTGGAATTAGTAGAAAATTATTTTTAAAATAATTATTGAAATATGTTAAAGAATGTAGTGAAAAAAATAGAATGACTGAAGACATAGAGAATTTTAGCAGAAAAAGGGAAGCTCTAAAAGAGAAATAAATGAAAATTTTAGAACTAAAAAATATGATTAAAATTCTTAAAAATGGATGGCTATAATAAGACTAGACAGAATATGAGAAAAAGAATGGTAAACTCAAAGGTCAATAGAAAATATCTAAACTGAAACATGGAGACAAAAAAATGAAATTAAAAAATAACATCATCAGAGACCTACGGGACAATATCAAATGATCTAACATATGTGCAACTGGAGCTCCAGAAGCTGAGAAGAGAAAGAACTGAACAGATAAAATATTTAAAGATATTGGCTGAAAATTTTCCAAAACTGATGAAAGATAACCAACCAGAGATCCAAGAGATAACATTCTTTAGTTTAGTTCAAAAACTAAGAAAAATCACACCTAGACACATCAAAGCCAAACTGCTAGAAATTAAAGATAATGAAAAAAATTTAAAGTAGCCATGGAAGCATGACACATTCAATTCAGAGAACAAAATGACTGACTCTTGTCAGAAACAATGGAAGCTAAAGGCAATTATATCTTTAAAGTGCTGAAAGAAAAAAGTCAACCTATGATTCTGTTTCCAGATGTGCATTATAATCCTTAGAGCAACCACTAAAAAAGCAATACAAAGAGATCTAGCCAAAATGGTTTTGGTCCCAGGAATGGCTCCACAGTTTCCCATTGGACTAACTTGTCTGCAGAGGACATAATAGTAAAAGGTAGCTACCTAATACCACTGAGTAGTGAAAAGAAGCAAGCAAATTCTGGTGAGGAGTACACACTCAAAGGAGGAAAGTTCTATTCAGTAATTTCCCACTTTTTATTACTTGTAGATTGGGCGTAGGCATCGCTGGTACACATCACAGCATAGGGAACTGGCAGAATAATCACAATCTTTCTGGCTTGGGGAATGAGAGGACTGACACAGGGCAATTGCAGCTAGTAGAGAAAAAAGGGAGTGTCTTACAAAAGAAAAACCAGAAAGGAATCCTCAACTTCTCTGTCTATATCTCCGGCAGAACCTTGTGTGCAAATCAACTCAAGCCTCTCAATGAAAAAAAGATATGAACTTGGAGTGGAGCTGTTGCCCAAGGAAGAGAGTTTGCAATTTATGCCTAACTATGTTAATTTGTTTAACCAAAGAAATATCACTCATTGGAGAAAAATAGCAGGTTCCAGTTTCCATAATTTAACATTCATATTTTCAGGATACAATATAAAATTCTGCAACATACAAAGTAAAATGAGAACGACACTCATTCCTTTAATAAAGGAAAATCAACTGAAACCAACCCTTAGATTTTGGAATTAGCAAACAAGGATTTTAAAGCTGTCATTACAACCATTCTCAGTGATGTAAAAAAAAATATGCTCTCAACGAAATAAAAAGAACTCTGAGAAGAAAAATAGAATAAAATAAGAGCCAAAAGGAAATTATAGATCCAATACGGTATCTAAAAAAAGATTCATGGGATTGATTTAACAGGAGAATAGAGACATAAGAGGAAATGGAACTTGAAGATTAATCAATTGAAATAATCCAAGATGAAAAACACAGAGACAAAAAATTGAAAAAAATGGGCAAAGTCTCAGGGATAGGTTAAATTATAATGAACAGTTAATACATATGTTATACAACAGAAACCAAAGGGGGAGAAAAAGAGGAAAGAATGGGAAAGAAAATATATTTGAAGAAATAATGCCCCAAAATTTGGTAAATGACATGAATTTCTATAATCAATATGCTCAATAACCCCCAAGCTGGATAAATATAAAGAAGGCCATACCTAGGCACACCATAGTGAAATTGCTGAAAACCAAGATAAAGTATAAACTTGAAAGCCAGAAAAAAAAAAAGACAAATTACACACAAAGGCACAAAGATGTGAATGACTTCTTATCAGAAAGAAGAAAACAAAAGAACATCTTGAAAGGGCTGAAAGAATAAAATTTTCAACCCAGGATTTTATGTATCTTGAAAAAATAAAAGACTACTTTTATTATTTTTAAAAATTTTCTTCTTTCATAGTCTTTATAATATATATGACTTTCAGCAAAAATTCTAACACAGTCTTCTGGGATTTATAACATATCTAAGTGTAATACATTTAATAGCTGTAGCAAAAAGAGTGATGAGGAGAATAATAGGACCTACACAGTTACAACATTCCTATACATTACACAAATTGATATAATATTAACTATAAGAAAACTTTGAAAAGCTAAGGATATATATTGCAATCAAAAGAGCAACTTCTAAAAATGCAGAGAGATGCTACAAAGCTAAAAGAGAAATTTAAAGTGAGCTGAGATAGGAGGGCTGTAACATCTCCTCTGCAAAGTGCAAGCAATTTGTGAGGCGGTCATATGATCATGTGAGTCTCTGGAATGTTTTTTCTATGAGCTTTCAAAGTTATCTGAAAATAGAAAGATCTTCCAGGAAGAGTTATTTTCACTGAATTAGTATTAAACATGATATAAAGTTAATTTCTACTGTTTCAGAAAAAACAGAAGTCGCATGGCCACAATATCAAGTGCAACTGGAGCAAATATTCCAGTCTTTAAGCAGTATATTTATTAAAAATATATAAAAAATTCTTTTCTGATAACCCAGTTAAGGACCCTTGAAAAGAATCCATAGGAAGCTTAGCAAATTTGATATTCTCCACTAGGGCGATCTGTGAACTGAAAAGAATAGAAATCACAAGGAATGAGAGAAGCATGAACTTATTTTTTCCAGAATTTAATATTTTAAAAAAGAGAGAAAATATAAAAGTTATTGAAAAGAATCTTAAAAGTTCATTTTGGGGCTAAATGCTAGCATTCAAACTTTTCTCTTGTAACTGATTTAACGTAAAAATTATATAAAACAACACAGCAGCTGCAGCTGTCCAATATAAAGCCCAGCTGCAAAAGGCAGGACAAGAAGAGCTGGCTGAGCAAACATTCACATGACGACCTTAGTAACAAGTTCCAAATGGTTTCAGTCCCCGAGGTCTAAAATGAGTATCATCTTGCATGCTTAGATTCTACTTCTTCAAGAATCCACTGAATGCCGTTCAAAAAACCAGTTAGAGTTTCAGCCTCTGTATCCTGGACCTATGAGCAGATAAGAGAGACCATTGTCAGTAAGAACCTGAGTCCAGGTAGAAATAGAGCAAAAAATAAACTAAGATTTTTCTCACCAGAGAAGATAGGACCTTACCATCCATGGGTGGTTTAGATGATTCAGACGCAGCTCATGGGCCAAATAAAAACAGGGCATTCTTTTTACATTTGCTTGAGAAATACAAGCTAAAACCAGCATCGGTCTTCCTGAAGATCCAAAAGCTGGATCTGTCATTGCCATAATACGAGAAAA